>NC_054545.1:25274638-25369638 GCF_017654505.1 Polyodon spathula
TTTGGATTAACATCACTGGGAGGGTCAAGGGACACTGCAGATTGCTATTGAAATCCACTATCTGGAATGGAGATGTGGAAGACGAGCTCTGAAGTTACTATTGAAATCCACTACCCGGAATGGGGATGTGGAAGATGAGCTCTGAAGTTACTATTGAAATCCACTACCCGGAATGGGGATGTGGAAGACGAGCTCTGAAGTTGCTATTGAAATCCACTACCCGGAATGGGGATGTGGAAGACGAGCTCTGAAGTTACTGTTGAAATCCACTACCCGGAATGGGGATGTGGAAGACGAGCTCTGAAGTTACTATTGAAATCCACTACCCGGAATGGGGATGTGGAAGATGAGCTCTGAAGTTACTATTGAAATCCACTACCCGGAATGGGGATGTGGAAGACGAGCTCTGAAGTTGCTATTGAAATCCACTACCCGGAATGGGGATGTGGAAGACGAGCTCTGAAGTTACTGTTGAAATCCACTACCCGGAATGGGGATGTGGAAGACGAGCTCTGAAGTTGCTGGGCTGTTAAAAGCAGTTTGCCAGTTAAAAATAGCACTCTGAACTATTCAGAACTTTTGCAAATATCACAACAGGTAGGTTATTGAAGCTACTTACAGTACACCTTAAATTGAGTTGTTGCTTGCTGCCTTATCTTTCCTCTGACAAATCTTCAGTCTCATAACTAACCTCTCATTTTAATTCTGAAGGTAAATTTAAAAAAAAAGAAACATTTCAAAAAATGCCATTTGAAGCTTCTTGCTCTTCACAATGTTGATAAAAATGCCAATTATGAACCCGTGGTGTCATATGTTTTATGGGTCAGGCCCTTCCCATAAGTATTGGGACCGTCTCTCAACTCAGTAGAAACATTTCAGCTTTCTAGAATCTATGGCACCAGTACTTGAAAATGAGTTTTCATGTTTCAAAACCATTTCTGGAGACTGGAAGTAATAGAAATTTATTTTGTTTTCCTTTGAAGAAGAATTTGGAAAAGTTCTATAGCTATCTCCTCCAGCATCTGCTTGCACAGTAGAATGGAGATACTCTACATACAGGTGTTCCTACTCTGATATTATTTGCTGATGTGGTACCTCCATTGAAGGTAAGTAAAGTGCAAAGAGTTGATGCACAAATCATTTACCAAGTTCAGACAGTTGTCCACATCACAAAGCCCATACAATATGGAACAATTGTCACTGAGTACACCCACAAACAGAAGGTAGGCAAAGGATGAATGATCTTCAGAAGAAAAAGAGAGGTATTCCTGCTATGCTGGTACATTCAGCAGACATTTCAGGGTCATGCTATTCTTTAATTGGCTGGGTAAGTGAAAACCAAGTGTGTTTAAGGAAGTGGATTGATGCTGAGGTGCTCAGCTGACTCACCACAGATTTATTTAATGAGCCAATATTACAGTGACGTGCGGTCACGGTAGGCAAGGTAGGCACTGACTACCTAGTGAGAATCCAGCAAAAAAAATAATAATTAAATGTGTATGACTGTTCATTACCTTTCATTGTCACAACGCATTTCTGCATAGTGGATTTTTTTTTTTTTTTTTGGTAATATACAAAATTCGATGAAAAGATGAGAGGCAGCGATGCTCTTTGCCTTTCCCTGCCATTGAACTTGAACATAAGTCGGTTTACTCAGTCGCGCATGTCGTGGTCCAACTTTATAGTCTCAGCAATGAGTGAGAAAAAAGCACAGCACATCGCTGTCTTAACTGTGTCACCTGACTACACAAATTCCATTGCACAGTTAATATTGACACATGCGTTCTTGTGGAAAAAATGCTGTAGGAACAACCGTTGGAAAGACACAGACCTTCTCTGCCTTTGGGGTCATGTCGTTGAGTTATTGCTCTTTAGCAAACCAACCAAGCTATGCTAGCAAGTCTAATCAAATTGAAAAAAGTTATATGTCAACTTAAAGAGTTTTCAAAACTGGATTACCAAGAGAAGCAGCGGGTGATAGCGAATGGAAGGCCAACGTCCTAGCTAAAAGACCTACAACAGCGAAAGGGAAAAAAATTACAAGATCGTTTCAGACCGACTGGTATCAATGGAAAGACTGGCTATGTGGCTGTGCATCAGCTAGTTATCTCTACTGCTTCCCCTGCATGTTGTTCTCCACCAGCGAAAGCGTGTGGACAAGAGCAGGCTACAGCGACTTGAACAACCTGCCAGCTGCACTCCCTAAACACGAGAAATCTGTTGCACACATCCAAAGCCAGATAGCTCTGAAAACTTTCGATAACACACGGATCGATCTAGCACTGGATGAACAGTGAAGAATGAACATCAGCATGCACAATGCAAAGGTAAAACAAAACCGTGAAATTCTGAAAGATTTCACTGATGCGACATGCTACATAGGGAAACAGGAGTTAGCCTTTCGTGGCAATGACGAGAGTAGTAGCTCCTCTAATCGTGGCAACTATGTGGAGTTAATACATATGTTTGCTAACAAAATTGGGGAAATATAACTGTGTTGAAAAGCTGGTAGCTCAAACTTACGACGGGGCATCTGTAATGGCATCAGAGTTAAATGGGGTGCAGGCCAAAATTAAAGAAACAGTCCCTGAAGCCACATTTACCCATTGTTATGCCCACAAGTTGAACCTAGTACTCTCTTAGTCAGGGAAATTTATTCCTGAGTGCAAAATATTTTTCAAAACAGTGGAGGCACTTGCTTCATTTTTTAACAAATCCACCAAGGCAACCAGACTTCTTGATGAGGTAGTAAAGAGACGCATGCCGAGGGCAGCATCAATGAAATGGAGCTCAAATTCCAGACTGCTACAGACTATTTATCATTACCAATATGATTTATGTGCAGTGTTTCGGATTATGAGTAACAACCCCAATGAGTGGGACGGCAAGACCCTGGTGATGGCCTATGGGTTTGACACTTGGCTGTCAGAAGCATCCACTTGCTTTCTCCTAATGGTTTATGAGGGCATATTCAGTGAAACCGATGTACTTTTTCGTATTCTGCAGAACAAAGTAATGGATGTTGGGTTCTGCTGTGAGCGGATCAGAGACACAATGCATGCATTGGAACTCAAGACACACGATTTTGATCATTTATACAAGCAATTCGAATAGAAATGCATTGACATGGACCTGACAGAGACCCGATCGACGTCCACTAGGCCTACCACATAGCATATCAGAGCACAGAGGAGGAGAATTTTTTTCAACATTTTGGACAATATCAAAACAAAATGAGAGGTCGGTTAGACCACTTTGACGAGTTGAATTTCCTGGCCTTGGTTGATTGCAAAAAATTGGAGGAAATGTCTAAATATTCTAAATACTTTTACTTTGTTAGACTCAAGGCTGGTCTTGTCGGATTGTACAGTTCTCACATGTTGAGGGACACATCATCTGGACAGCTCCTTAGCTTCTTGTCCCAGCACAATTCGATATAGATGGTCCCTGAGGCAACAAAGCTCCTGCAGCTGGTCCTCACTATACCAGCCACAACATCATCAGTTGAACACACGTTCTCCAATTTGAAATGGATCAAAACTCACATTAGAATCGAACCAATCAAGGGTGGCTCGCATCCCTGGCACTTATTTAAATTGAAAACTAGAGACTTTTAAAACTTTAGACCAAGAGAGAGCAATTTTACAATGGTGTCATGGACATCTTCGTCCAGAAGGAAAGAAGGATGAAATTCATATACAAGTAGATATGTAAGTGCAAGTATTTACTTTCATTTTAATTTTCGGGTATTGGTGAGCAAATGTTTAAAGAACGATAACAGGTTAACTGTAGATTTGGGCATTTATATAAAAACACTAATAGTACGAATTAAATCAGTGTATACACTTTACAGTAAATTCTTAGGTGGACAATAATAACCATCAATTTGACATTGAGGTCAGATAATAATAAAGTAGGTATTGAAATTCAGTGCCATCCATCGGTTGAATTGTGTAATTACATCAGGGTTTTCATTGAGCTGCGTCAATAACAGTCTCCTTCCCAACTGTGCATAATTATAATTCTGCTCTCTATAAGCCTGCCAATCGAATCTCTATAAATTGGTGTGTGAGACTGGCCACTACCTACCTAACCACTGACCTCACCACACATTATTGCTATATTAGGATATGGTACTGCACAATATATGGAAATAACCTACTTGGTCTTACAGAGAGTTTGTTTGGGAAAGCCTACATACTAGAATCTTTTAGCGCACACTGAGCAATGGGAGGGAAGTCATTTGACTACCTGAACCCTCCTGGCAAGGTCCAAATTTGAGATAAACTCTAAAAGCACAACTTTAGTGAGGGTTGAGGTTTATATTTCTTGTCTTGCTTTAGAATTGATTTATCACCGATTGCACTAGTTAGTTTGTGAATTCAGGATAGCATTTTCTGCGGATGTCAGTTAAAACTTCGGACATTTTTTTTAAAGAGAGCTTTATAATTCTTTATAAAATGTATTTGACAAAATAAGCGATCTGATTAGAATTATATAATAATTTTTGAACCACTGCACAGTTCGGATCTCATTTTTTAATCCGAGTGAACGCTACACATCTATGGTTTTTGAAATCACTTGGTTTCGACTCATGTCTAACAATGTACCCAGGGCATGCAGTACTTTCATAACTACTGCACACCCTGATCTGTGCTACTGCTTACTGACACCATCTTCTACAGCCCGATCCACCAATCCACGATTTCCATTACATGAGAGTAGATGTTAAAACTTCATGATGATTTGAACTTGGCTCTCGCCAATATAGGCACCAACTAAGACGTAGCTTTAAAGTAAATTGATGTGATCCATTTGCACTCCATCTATTTGCGTTTCTCTGAAGTGTATTAATTTTTTTTTTTTAAAACTACAGTGCCTATAGAAAGTCTACATCTCCTTTCAAAATTTTCACTTTTTTGCCTTATAGCCTGGAAATAAAATGCATTAAATTAGTTTTGTTTTTTCACCAAGGTGCTTTCAAAAGAACTCCAGGACAAAGTTGTTGAAAGGCACAGATCAGCGGATGGGTATAAAAAATATCAAAGGCCTTGAATATACCTTGGAGCATGGTCAAGATGATTATTAAGAAGTGGAAGGTGTATGGCACCACCAAGACCCTGCCTAGATCAGGCCGTCCCTCCAAACTGGATGACAGAGCAAGAAGGAGACTGATCAGAGAGGCTACCAAGAGGTCAATGGCAACTTTACAAGAGGTACAGGCTCTTATGGCCAAGACAGGTCAAAGTGTGCATGTGACAACAATATCCCAAGCAATCCACAAATCTGGCCTGTATGGTAGGGTGGCAAGAAGGAAGCCTTTATTCAAGAAAGCCCACTTTGAAACACTCTGATTTTGTAGCCATGTGACAAAAAGTTTTGTGGTCTGACAAAACTAAAATGGAACTTTTTGGCCTAAATGCAAAGCATTATATTTGGCGCAAACCCAACATAGCGCATCATCCAAAGAACACCATCCCTACCGTGAAGCATGGTGGTGGCTGCATCATGTTATGGGGATATTTCTCATTGGCAGGGACTGGGGCACTTGTCAGGATAGAAGGGAAAATGAATGGAGCAAAGTACAGAGAAGTCCTTGAGGAAAACCTGCTGCCCTCTTCAAGAAATCTGAAACTGGGACAGAAGTTCACCTTTCAGCATGACGACCTAAAGCAAACAGCCAGAGCTACACGACTGGCTAAGAACAAAAAGGTAAATGTCCTTGAGTGGCCCAGTCAGAGCCCCGACCTAAATCCAATCAAAAATTTGTGGCATGACTTGAAGATTGCTGTCCATCAACGCTCCCCAAGGAACTTGACAGAGCTTGAACAATGACAGTGGTTTTGTAATGAAAAATGGTCAAATATTGCCAAATCTAGGTGTGCAAAGTTGATAGAGACCTATCCCAACAGACTCACAGCTATAATTGTTGCCAAAGTTGCTTCCACCAAGTATGAACTCAGGGGGAGTGGAGACTTATCCAATTATAATCTTTCAGTTTTGTATTTTTAATAACATTTTTTTCTCAATAAAAACTTTTTCCCCTTAACAGTGTGGAGTATGGTATATATATATATATATATATATATATATATATATAATATATATATATATATATATATATATATATAATATAATAATATAATCCGTTGGAAACCTTCCATACAGTACGCTGTACAATCCAAAATGCTTTCTTAAGCACTTTCTGTTGCACGACACTATATATACACGACACTTTAAAAATTATAAGTGATATTTTGCTAAAAATACTGAATTCAAATCTATTGAAAATGAGATTCTTTGTCTTTCAATTATTTTTTGTATGCTTCTGACAGGGAGACCCTGTCACAGGTTCTTGGGTGTATGTTTATGGAAGCAGCTGGGACATGTAAGAGGAGACATGTTAATGGGGAAGCAATTGAGCAGGCAGGCTTGACCGACATTGTGTAGCAGACTTATTTTTAGCTTTATTTTGTATAGTTTTCTTTATTAAATGTGACAGTAGGGCTAGCATTGCTGGCACCTGTGTTTATTAAATCTGCACACCTGTGCGGCGTGTCAGCACCCAATGCTCGGCGTCTGCCTTATTATTATGCCACAGACGTGACAAACCCACCTGTTACAGTGCTGGATTCTTTATTTTGCTGAATTGTGTTGTCTGCAATAAAAGGTAATGGGCCTAATTTAAAGTTTCATCCCCAGTGTATAATTATCTTCATACAGGCCTCATGTACGAAGATAATTATTGGTTATGAATTTAAAACTTCAGTTACAGCACTTTTAAATGATTAAAGTATTTTACAGGAAGAAAGATTAATGACACCTTTGCCATTACGTTCAATATGAATGAAGTACACCGACTCATTTTCCAAGGCTATGGCCATCTAATGTGTCACAAAATAAAAACCTAACCAACCCTGACGGGTCAATTTTCTGCAGCCCAGTCAAATCAAAATGATATAATGCTTATTTAAACTAACACTCCCATAGTCGCTCAAGAAAGTTAGCACTTGACAAAAGTGGCAGGCTGCCAAGGGAGCTTGTCTTTGTTAATGCATTAGTTTAGCTACGATCCGAGTAGTGACATTTACTCTTAATGTTACATTATTGCTGTGTTCTATTTTATTGATATCTGTCGGGAGTTCCTTACATACCTGAGTTGTATCAGAGCAACTTATATGTCCCATGGTTTAAAAATCACACTGACATTTCAAATGTCAAATGTGAAAATGGCAAACCCATATTGTATATGTGTGTAAATCAGTTAGATATCAATCAGTCTTTCCTGTTGTGCATTTCCTTTTGTTTTTCAGACCCATGTAGATTTGAAAGAAGCAAATGTTATTGCAAACAAAACATGTGGTACATACTATGTGCAATAAACCATTTGGTTCACATGCCTTGCTGCTTTGTCGTTTCATCTCAATTGTGTCATTTCATCAAGCCTGTCTGTCAGTGGGCAAAGCAGAGTAGTTGGTTAATGACTGGGATGCAGGTGAGAAGACCCAGGAATGCATCAATACCTGAAAGGAAGATCTGAGGTAGCAATCTGTTTGCTACCCATAACTTGAACAATAACACTGAATTTATAGATACCAAACGAAATTTCAATAGTTGTAAAATTACCTTCTGGTGCACAATAAATTGTTTTTGTTGCAAGTTTCCTGCACTTTGCAAAGAATTTAACAAATGGACTGTAATCCAAAAAAATACATGCAGTATGCTGTACAGCACATCAACATTTAAAGTACCACTATTTCATTGTCTACTGTAGCTTATTATACAGCATTAAAATTCTTGCTTAAAACTCTTGTTAATATGCTCAACAACAAACCATTTCAAATTACACTGTGACTTTCCATTCTACCTGTAGCCCACTCTTTTCCAGATTTATAGTGCACCTCACTGAAAACACAATATCCTGTGTATTACAGAGAGGAATCCCTCATCGTTTTAAAAATGACATCATATAATACAAAAGATAATAAGAATTGTGATTCAATAAGGCTGGTCTATTCAATTGTCGTACCAATGTTATGTAAATGGAGCATTGTTATCTTTAAAATTAGGTAAATACAGGGAGAATTATATTTAAAGGATGACATTTTAGATCAACATATCAGGCTCCTCAATTAGATTGAGTGCCAGACCCACATACACCAGAAATAATAACATATGTGTATGCAACAGTAACAGTAACAGTTCTTTCATCAGTCGGCTCTTGAAATCACGCCCCTGATCTGAATGTTTCCGAGCTGGCCATCCATAATGTACAAAATACTTTTCCCAGAGTACTTTGGCCACAGTACAAGCTCTCTGATCTCTAGTGGGGAAGGCTTGAGCATAGCGTGTGAAATGGTCCGTTATGACCAGGATGTTGCTGAAACCTTTGCTATCTGACTCCAGAAATAAAAAATCCATGCACACTAGTTCCATGGGCCTTTGGCTTTGTATGTTGACCAGTGGGGTGGATCTCTTGGGCAACGTCTTCCAGGCTATACAACAAAAACAGTTTTTGCAGTATGTCTCCACATCTTTGCTTTGATGGGGCCAGTAGAACTGTTTTCTCACCTGGTCTAAAACCTTGTTCACACCAAGGTGTCCACAGTCATCATGCAGGGCTTTCAGAACAGTTTCTCTATACTCCTGGGGTAACACTAGTTGTTGGAGCTGCTGAGGTGGATCCTTGACTACTCTGTAAAGGACTCCTCCCCTGAACACAAGCTTGTTCCACTCCCTCAAAAGCAGTTTGGTGTCAGGATGATTAATCTTGACCCATTGAGCAGGCTTATCCAGTTTCTTTGCAAGCAGCACTCCTTTGAGGCAGGGGTCTGTCCTCTGAGGTCACTGCAGATCCCCATGGCTTAGTCTGGGAAGCAATGTTACTTGCAGCTCAGACGAGTAAGCATAGGCATCTGGGATTGCAGCAGGGGGTGCTCCCAGGGTATCTACAGCCCTAAGATGGTTTACTGTGGCATTCTCTGATTTCATTGTTACCATCTTACACATAACTCGGATCCCCAGGACAGATATCTCAACCCACTCATCATCAGCATGTCTGTTGGGGTGAGGCCTTCTTGACAGGGCATCTGCATCGATGTTATGACGTCCGGCACGGTACACGATTTGGAAATCATAAACAGCTAATGAAGTAAGCCACCTGTGTCCAGTTGCATCCAATCGTGCTGACTTCAAGATATAAGTTAGTGGGTTGTTGTCAGTTCTTACAGTGAACTTGGCTCCATACAGGTAGTCATGAAATCTATCAACTGCCCACCGTAGTGCCAGAAATTCCAATTTGTGGACTGGATAGTTTCTTTCTGATGCAGATAGGCTTCTGCTAGCGTATGCTACTGGCCTCAAACTGTCAGGATATTTTTGATATAGGACGGCTCTGAGTCCCTCCAAACAGACATCTACATGCAGGAGATATGGCTTTGTGGAATCAGCAAATGCTAGGACCGGGGCATTGGTCAATTTTCCAATCAGTGTATGGAAAGCGTGTTCGCAACTTTCCGTCCACCTGGCAGCAAAAGGCTCATTAGTTTTGTAGTACGTCTCCTTGGAGTTTGAAGACTTCTTATCCTTCCTTGTAGGCGGATAGCCTTTTGTCAGATCATGGAGGGGCCTACAAATGGAGGAGTAGCCCAGTACAAAACGCCTGTAGTACCCACAGAATCCTAAAAAACTCTGCAATTCCTTCAAATTGGTAGGCCTCGACCACGTAGTGAGAGCCTCGATTTTATCAGGGTCAGTTGCAATGCCTTGCTGAGACACTATGTGACCTACATACTTGACGCTGGTTTGGCAGAATTGGCATTTATCCAATGATAGCTTTAAGCCTTGTTCCTGCAAGCGATCCAACACTTTGAGGAGACGTTCTTCATGCTCCTCAAGTATCCTTCCAAAAACTATGAGGTCATCCAAATAAACCAAGACTTCCAAGAGATTCATATCTCCAACTGTCCACTCCATTAGTCGCTGGAACGTTGCCGGTGCTCCAGATATCCCCTGTGGCATGCGCTGAAACTCATAGAATCCCAGGGGATAAATGAACGCGGTTTTCTCCATGTCTTCAGGGCTCATCGGAATTTGATAGTATCCGCTCCGTAGATCAAGAACAGAAAACCAGCAACTTCCTGACAAACAGTCCAGAGCTTCTTCCACCCGAGGCATAGTATATTGATCAGGTATGGTTCGCTTATTTAATGTGCGGTAATCAATGCACATTCTTACATCACCATTTTTTTTTCCGAGCTACCACAATGGGTGATGCATAAGGGCTTCTAGACTCTCGAATGATGCCAATCCTCTACAAATTCTGAAGATGTTTTCGGATATCTTCCAAATTGGCAGGTGCAAGTCGTCTTGATCGCTCTCTGAACGGGGTGTCATCTCTCAAGCGAATACGATGTTCTACTCCACGCGCACATCCCACGTCCCAATCACAAGTTGAGAGAACATCAGCTCTCTGGGCTAATTTGGTTAGCAGCCATTCTTTCCAACTGGAAGGCAAAGGGGAAGTTCCAAAATTCAGCTCAGCCATATCAAAACTTGATATTTGCTGCTTAGTTGGATTGAGTTGGAAAGTGAGCCGGTATTGTGACAGGATGTGCTGAGGCATTGCAAACGGGGACCTGGACTGTGGCAGTCGTCTTGTGTGACGTTTGAGCTACTCCCCTTCTAATAAAAAGACCATTCGGCAGTCGATCATCTTCAGGAGCTTCAATGAGAATCAGCTGATTTTTCCCATCATCTGAGACTTTGGCTTTTCACTCAACCATCTGTACAGTACCAGGGGGCATGGTCACTGGCAAGCGACCCAGCATCTGAATGGTTCCTATTGGCCCTCTGGCTGTCTGCAAGAGTTCTCTCTCTTTCTTGATGTAAGCATCAAGGCACAAGGCATGAATCTTTAGTTTCCTGGTGTAATTATCTCCTGCTCGGTCGCAACACATACAAGCCAGTATCCCAAATATGGCAGCATTTGTCCCTATTAGGCAAGGGATATGGTTAGGGGAACCAGTAGAAGGACAAACCAGGGCTAAGGTTTCTAATGTCTGCTGCACACCCACAACATCTTCAGGGAATTCCAGGAATACATTGATATATCCCAGATATGGGTACTGTCCCTCCTCAAGGCCCCAGTTAGCAAGACCAGTAAGTGGGTGCAATGGTAGGTGACTGAGGTGCTCCCTGAAGTAATGCTCAAAGATTATCGTAACCTGTGATCCAGTGTCAAGAATGGCACAGCATGGGTGACCTTCTATTCGCACAGTTACTTCTGTCTTAGGGCCACACAGACCAGCAGGCCATGAATTTGTGTATTTCCCACAGGGTTACTTTCCAGGCTAAAGCTCCTTTGAGTCAGAGTGCGCTTTTGAAGATAGGGGCCCAGGGCACTCCTTTACTGGGTCCCTTCGTAGTTTCCCAACTGATTCCCATATATGGCTTCAAGACGTTCAGCAACCAAAGTAGCATTTCCAGTGTTAACACACTCCTTTATCCTATGATCATCCAATCCACAACAGTAGCAAAAGGATCTGAATGCTCTGATAGTAGTTGGATGTGGTTGTCTTCCAGCAGAGGGGAGGTTTGTTCCATCTTGTCCAGTTCCTTCAGCTGAATTCTCCCTCTTGTAGAATGGCTGACGACCCCTTGCGCAGACATCTTGGCGCGGCCGGGCATCCTGATAGTGATGCTGCTGCTGCGCAGTCAACGATGACATTTGTTTCCTAATCTCCTGTAGCTGATCTCTTTGGCTATCCATTTCTGCATTAGGTGCTGGTGTGACATCAGGTGTGTTAGCATGATGCACTCTGGGGGGGTGGGCTCTGGGGGGGGGGGGGGGGGGGGGTTGCTTGAGGCTCTCTCTCTCCTCTTCCTCTCTGATCTCTTTTATCAGAACAGAAAAAGTGAGAGGATTATTTTGCCGTTCTTTAAGCCAGAGTTTAACTAGGCACATGTCAGAGTATATGGCTCCTTTAAGTAGCTGATGTAAGCGTGCTTTTCCTAATGAACCAACCTCTATGCCTCCCTTCACATATACTTTCTGTAACAACTTCTCCAACCGGGCCAAGAATATAGACAGCTTTTCTCCCTGCTTCTGCATGGTAGTATGAAATCGTAAATATAAGTCCTCTCCACTCTCTGTGCTTCCAAACATGTGCTCAAGTGTACTGAGGTATTCTTGAGCTGATACATCCGAGTTTGCCACATGCAGTGGTCTGACAACATCAAGAGCAGGGCCTCTCAGACTTTCCACTAGACTTTTCCGCTTTTCTCCTTCTCCACACTGCCATTCTTGGATCATATGTGCTGCTTGGTCCATCCAGGTGTCATAGTCATCCTCCTGGCTAGGGGTGGGCTTGACGCCAGAGAACACTCTAAGCCGTTTGTAGGAAGTGCCTTCTGGAGATGGCTTCAGAGCTTTTTCAAGTGCTTTCCCAATAGTAGATAGTAAGTCATCTGTAGCGCTCGTTGATGAGGCTGCTTGAACTCCAGCTACTTCTTGAAGATTTTTCAGTGTCTTTCCTTCGGTCTCCAAAAACATTTGCAGCTTCTTTTTGAAATCTGGAGTTGGAGTTTGGGGGTCAGGCATTAAAAGTACTTGTTGCAATGTCAAAGGGGGACCATCACTATCTGTATCCATAGTCTCTGTCAGGTCCACCTCAGCCAGATCTTTGTCACTGCAACACAGTGCAAACCACTGATCATCATTCAGGTTGTAATATCTTCCCAAACACTTTACTCTTCCCAAATCATCATTAGCGCAGAGTACTTCTAATAATTTTTGTGTGGTAATGTTCTCAGGGAGATTGCCTACCCAGAAAGCACATGGTGGAGCAACACCTTCAGCAGCGCACCATGCCAGTAACTTAATTTTGTCCATTTCGATGGCTCAGAAACAACAGCAGCAATGCTGGTCAAACTAAATGGTTGCACAATTTAACTAAATGGTTGCACAATTTCTGCTAGCTTAGCAATTAGTCCTCCCAGCGGAGCCTCCATTATGTAAGGGGTTAATTTTCGTATCACATAATATGCAGCAGGTGTGATGGTAAACAAGAGCCCCTTACCCGTTGTCCTCTCTGGTGTTGTAGAGGTCTCAGCGGCCTGGGTTTTTGTGTAAAAATGTGGCTTGAACACGTGGTGCCTCCAGGGGAATATAGGATCCCCCACCTTAACTCTCCAGCTGTATTTCTGAAGAGGTATTGTGCAGCAGCACAGGCAATACTTCACTTCAATATTATAATGACCCCAAAAAACTTTTTTTTCTAGTTAACTCAAAATATTATTTAACTATACAGGGGAGTATTACAGTAGTAAGAGTATTAACAATTATACACAGCTTAACATATATACACAAACAAATTACACACCAATAGTATACTGTAACAACGATTGGGTTTATTATAGTAACATAGATTATATTGCTAAATAAATGCAGTTCAGTTTAAAGGGCAACAAACACTATAGAATAAAGAAAATGGTGCTATTCAATCCATATCCCTCCCACCGTGCACATGTATTGTTTGGTGTATTTTTTACAGTCAGTGTTCCTGTTGTGCAGAACTAGTTCTGGGTTTTATTTCGTTGGAGTACTCTTATTTTCCACGAGGTTTGTGAATGTCATTGACTTGCAGGCTGAATGTATTTTTCGTTATTTAACTGTCGTTCTGTCTTTTGTGTTTTTAGCTGCCAATTATTCATTCCAATCAAACGTACTTTTCCTCAAATTCACAATACATTTCCCGATATATCTTCTCCCTATTCACAGAGGTATATCCCACATTTCAAACTGACCTGAGATCTGTTTTTCTCTTTTGTGGCGAGTGTGGGCAAAGCTGCAGGGTCGGCTGTCTCATCTGCAGTCAACGTGAGTGCCCCGTGTCAGGCGGCGTGCAACGTGAGCGGTCGTTTTATTCAAACTGGTGTTTTCTTTTTCATTTGTAGAAGCATCCAGCGATTGGATACTAGGAATTTACAGATTTATTTAACCTGTAATAGTTTTGACAGTGAAAGCGTCGCTCCACCGTCTGTATCAGGTGTTTCTGGTTATTTTCTCCCGACCAACTCTCCGATGTCGGTTTTCAGTCTCGCCGTCTTCTTCTTCTTCTTCCTGCCCAGCTCAAAAATTGAGACGCACATCCTGCCCACGTGTCATCACAGGCAGAGGCACAGATTTCCTGCGGTCCTAAAGAGCTCAGTCACGCTACCGTAGCTATACAAATAACCTGCTTTACTGAAGGGGGTTACATATATGTATGTATATATATATATATAAAATAATCTGCATAAATCAACATGAGGATTACTGTACAACTATAAACGTTTTGCCATTTTGCAGGTTTAAGTATCTCAATCCAATTTTTCTGATTTTGTTTATATAATTTATTTTTTTACAGTGCAGTATAATAAATAATGTATTTGGCGGTACTAGTAATTCCCTAAAAAGAAAATTAAGAGAGTATGTAGTGATCATCTGCCTTGTACGTCCTGTAAAACTTTTTTTTATTCAATGATGCACAGCAATGTTATATTTTACACTCAAATAAAATGCATTAATTGTTGTATGTGCACGTCACACACAAGCCAATATTTTAAGAAGTGGGTTAACAAGCAGTGTTGTTGATCCTTTAAGAACTGGTTGAACGTTCTGGGATCATCCAGCTTGCAAAATCAAAGGTTTATTGACTGGTTCAATGGCCTCCTCTTGTTCTTGTCTTAAATGAGGTTATGTTTTTATTCAAATGATGCATCAAATTTTTGTAAAAATGTGTTTGCTTTGAATATTCTTTTTCAAAAGTGGACATTAGCCACAATGAAATGCAAGAAGCTTGCTATAACCATGTTTCATGAAAGTAACAATGCTTTGAAGTCTTTCTTCATAATAAGATTGATGTAAAATATGAAAGCTTATTAATAAAAGTTTATGAATAACCACAAGGTTTCTTTGATATAATTATGTCATGCTTTTCTTATCTTTCAGCCCACCTTTTCTTCTGAAAGATTTTAAACCTCAAATCCAAAACTCAAACAGCCTAGTATTTAGACACCATGAGGACTACATAAATAGCTTCCTGATCCTGACAGATGCATAAAGCTAGAAGCACATATTAAAAAAAAAATAATATCAGAAAAATTAAATTTAAATATTTTGATATGTCTGTTGGAAATACTGCATTGCATATTAAATGTCCTTCTTGACCTTTTTTTATTATGTGCATCACATTAATTTATATATCTCTAAATATTTTATGATATCTCAAAATAACAGGCAGTCCATTCAAAACATTTTGCATTTTCACAGGAAGTCATTTAGAGATATATTGAAACAACCTTCCTGTTAATTTAGAAATATATCTGAATGATTTAGAGAGATCTCTAAATGAACAGATAAAAGATATTTCGACATACAATAATCCACCACGTATTGGCCCGTCGTATAGCCACCCTACATTTATCTGCCATGATCAACCACTTTAGCAACATTTGTCTATTATTGAACAGAGAAGATTAATTCAGATATCGTAGATCCTACAAAAGTTTTCATACTCTGTGTTGTAAGTGCTCCATGCGCTGCCATTGCTGGTAGTGTCACGTGAGCTATTCAGTGTGTTGATATGTAAATAAATCCTGAATGCCTGCAGGGCGTACCAATGCCTCGATCTCCTGTCTGCCACTCAGCAGTGAATGCACGCACCCACACAGCAGACAGCTACTCTGTCACAGGCATGAATCTCTTTCTAAACAAGGGATTACGCAAGGCACCCGGCCAGCTTGGAAGATATCTCCGGCTGCTCATCAACCACCAAAGCGCTGTGGTCCAAGTGGCCCATCAGAGAGGGAGTCTTGCAACGCCATTGGCTAGAACCCACCACCCGACAGGAGCTGTGGCAGCTGGTAGTTCCTTGTCCTCTCCAGAACCAGGTCTTGTCCGATGTGCACGGCACCCCTGGCACGGGACACTTTGGGGTGCACAAGACGCTGCGATGGCTACAGCAGAGCTATTACTGGGGCTGGAGCTGCCATGATGTGAAGGACTACTGCTGTCGCTGCGACTGCTACGCCACCAGGAAATGCCCCCTGGGACAGTCCCATGCTCCGCTACAACAACACCAGTCTGAAGCTCCCATGGAACAAGTCGCCATTGATGTGCTGGGTCCCTTGCCACTCATTGAGTCTGGAAACAAGTACGTGTTGGTGACGATGGACTACTTCAGAAAATGTCCTGAAGCATACACACTCCCTAACCAAGAAGCCACTACCTTTGCTAACGCTTTGACACAGGACTTCTTTACATGCTTCGGCATACCCCAGGAGCTGCAGGGTCAAAACTTCGAGAGCCGAGTGTTTGCTGAAGTCTGCCAGCGGTTAGGGATTAGGAAGATGCGTACCAGCCCCCTGCACCCACAGAGCAACAGGTTGGTGGAGCATTTTAACAGAACCCTGGGTGCACAGCTCGCTATCACCACCAGCACACACCAGAAGGATTGGGACCTGCAGCTTCCGCTTCTCATGCTCGCCTATCGCAGTGCAGTGCAAGAATCAACCGGCTGCACACCAGTGCTTATCATGCTGGGTAAAGAGCCTTTCCCCGGTCTGAAAGTGGTTCAGCACCGGGATTGCTTGCCTCCCTACCTAGACAACCAGCCAGCGAGAGCCGAGTCTAGTAAAGGCAAACTGGGGGAGACCTGCCCCTCACCTCTCTCCACCTCTACAGCCCCACGGTCATGGAGCCCTCTTCACTACTGGACTGAGGCAGGTTCCTCCCGGGGGGCGGAGGACAGTGTACCGTCGGGTTTCGCGGACCCGCTGAAGAGAACTCATTGCTGTTGCAGCCTGGTTCCAACCAGGTCCGCTCTTTGCCGCCTGCAGACCCTATATAAAGAGGCAACCTGTGCGCTGACAGGGGAAGGTGCTGAGAGAGGACTGCAGCAAGAGCTAAAGACCATTTTTCAAGCTAAAGCAACGGCACTTATAAGCGCCAATTCATTCTTCTAAAACCAATGGCACTTACAAGTGCCATTTCATTCCAAAATAATTGGCCTTTCCAGCGCTAAAAGAAACTTTACAAGTTTTTCTTTTCTTCCCACTGGAACCTGCAACACGCCACAGACACAATATCTAGAAATGATTTACAGATATCTCTAAATATTTCAAGATATCTTTGAATGATAATTTCGCTTGCATTAGATGTATAAACTACAGTTTTAACCTCTTCCCTCTTTTATCTATGTCAACATTATTATTAGTACTGACCACCCCTCGTAATCTTTATGATTAATGTATTTTTGTTCTTTGTTTATTTTACTTTCATGGGGATATTCAGGGGTGCTAAACTGTTATTTATACTAACTGATATGTATCCCCCAATTAAAGTAAAAACACAAGCAAACATCAATCACATACATTAGGAGGGCAGTGATAATGTTGCCAACAGGAGGCAAAATATGGCCTTTCTTCAGTAAAATGCATTAGATTAGATGAGATTTCTCTTTGAACTGATTCAGATATGAAGAAAATAACAAAACAACATTGTAGATGAAAGGAAACCACAATCTACCTTTTAATAAAACACCATTATTTGCTGGACATCCATTTAAAAATATATACCTATAGATTTAAAAAGTTAATCCATTTTAAATAAACTCTTGCAGAACCCAACATTTGATTGAATTTTAAACAGCAGTGTGGAAAATCTCATCTTTTTTCATTTGTTCATTTTGCAATCTCTGTTAAACGATTACTGCATCTTCTTCAGTCTCAGTTTATATGTCATAGAACAGTTGCCATGCCAACCTTTTGATTCCATTGCACATACCATCCTTTGACCCATTCTTCCTGTTTAATTCAGTTTATTTTTAAGAGGGCTCAATCCTATTTGATGTGTTGTCCTGTTTTTCTCTTGATGTGTTGTCCTGTTTGTTTTGCAACTTGGTTCTCTTTCACAGGCTGTTTGTGTTTGAATGCCCCTTTGCTTAATAGGGTGAAACATCAGAAAATAATATTCAGTGTGCTTGCTTTTCCACTGCTAATTCTAAATAAAGGTAATATGCTACCTCTTTATTGTCTATGAACAAATGCAAATGTTTAAAACCAAGAGAAGTAGAAAGCTCTAAAACAATTGTGTTACCTGGCCATTCAAACCCACCACATCATTCCTGCAACCTGACCAGGGGTTTGAAATGATCAGTTTCTGGTCAGTTTTACCTAGCTACAAGGGTATTGGGGGCTACAATTTTTGGTTATTGGTTACAATTCTAGGCATCTACTGTTGGTTGCATAAGTACACACAAAAAACAAAACATCTGAATAGAAGCTGGATATGTATGTATTTGCTCTGCTTACTGTTGGTGTCCATACACTTTTTTTTTTTTCACTATTAGGCAATGTTTTAGCTGAATCAATTCTTGTTCAACTCATGTTAAAATTGCTGGTGGGTGCTCCTCATGGCATATTTTTTCCTATGCATGCTCTAGCCCCAGAGCACCCATTGACTCCACCTCTATGGTTAATTAATATAATATCACCATAACTATTTTCATTTGGGCTATAGCTTGCTGCAATTATCCATCTCTTCAGCAAAAGCATTGCTTTACTTATTGATATATTGCAGGCTTCGGCATATTCAAACTGTTAATGTAATCGTACAGTACAGTACAAAATGACTTTCATATTCACAAGTTTCAGCGTGAGACACCTCTAGGTTAGTTAAACTGCATGTCACATTGACCTGTTTTATTGCGGAGAGTACCGCACTATATTTATAACTGTTTTTGGCTACCACTGTAGTGTTCATTTCGTAGAGCGTGAAAGACGGATATCATCTGTGCATATGGGTCCACATTTTGAATGAGAAATGTAAAAAAAACAGTAAAAGATGAATGTGACTTTTAAAACAGCATTGGGACTTGACTTGAAAAATGACATTTATGTAAATGAAATATGAATTTCATTATAAATATCAATTTAATATCAGTATTTAAATTATATCTAGAGTTTCTGCTTTTAGGAGTTTGTTTCTGACAAATGCACCAAATTTAAAACTCACAACTTGTTTATAGTATCTTATTCAGAAACAAACCTGTTAACTAAAAATTTGTATTTAATTAAACTACATATAATAATCTCCTTATATCTTTTTAATTCCGTTTTAAAAAATAGAGGGGGGGTGGGGGGGGGGAGCACAGTGCATGGGCAAGTACCTCTGTGATTGTTCATGGCTGGACACCGCCATGAGTTATCACATCTCATAATGATAAACAACATACTGATAACAAAAGTTGTTTAAAGATGGCGCTCACTTTAAAGAAATGGCACAAGCCTACATAGAAATCGATCCACATGAGGAAACTTTGAATGTGGTAAGAAACCAGGTCATTTCTGCAAATATACCCTATAGTATTCACAATAAGGGTGGAGCAACTTCCATAGTAAGTGTTTCATTTTTCAATATTTCATTTGTAAAACTCACATTTTATATTTTCTAGTCAGTTTTATTTACTAGCAGGATATACATCTAGAAACAAGCAAGTATGCCAAGTCTAGCTAGTCATTAAGTTACTATAGAAATTGATGGAACTTTTATCAGATTTAAATTAAATCACTGCTGGCTACAGAATCCTAAAAAGGTTCCACATTGCTCAACAATGGCATTCAGAATGTCTCTCAGTGAGAAACCAAGTGTTCACTTTTTTCAACTGTCAAAACTTCACTCCTAAGTGTTTCACTAAACACTACAAATTAGCATTAATTTCTATCTTGTACAATCAGAGCAATTTAACTAATCTGCTACTTTAATGAGGCATCTAAAAAAATGTATCATAATCTGAACTCCTGTCGCACAATGCACAATTAATCACACACATCCATTTATTAAGCTGTTTTCAAAGATTACACTATATCTTCCGAGAACATACATTCTTGAATATCTACTATAATGAGGTAGTTTGCTATTTCAAAACTGGAATTTTGATGCTGGATTAACACTTCCAAGTCCCGGTATTGTTTTCAGGTAACAAATATTCAGAAAACAATGACCATCTGTAGAAACACTCAGGCCCAGATTTATAAAAGGATTGCACATGTTTTATGACTGTAAAACGGGAGCTGAGGGTTCAGAATTCTTGGATAAAATCAATAAAACACACGCAATGGCATAAACACACAATTAATATGTGATTTGCGGGGGCAATGTCTCTGTGACCTTTAGCCATTGATGCATATGTAATTCTGTAAATGCATATGTAGTTCTGGGGCATTTCTGAACAAACCCGCTAAAACTGGGAGTGGATTTTGAAAATGAGGTCTAAGCCTAAATATTGCAGGCCTCGTATTTGCGTGATTATTTTAAGAACTCTGAAAATCAGCCGTTAATTTTCCGCAATCAGACAGTAGGCTATATAAAAGGTAAGGTGATGTGGGAGACTTGTCTGCAGCAAGAAGGAGACATCGTTTTCAAGGAAAAAGAAACAATTTGTAGCATTTTGCAAAGAGCTCATTTTCTAACCCTTCTGATCAAGCCAGTTTGTAAATTTCTGGTTTTAATACCTGTACTGTATTGTACCTTACATGACAAAACAGAAAGTCTGCAAATAGAGAATATACAATCCTTGTAAAAAAGGTTCTTAGAAGCATCTTAAAAGGTCTCCTCAAAGTGGCAAAGCAAGATTCTAATGAGTTCCTTTACTAGAGTGTAGGCATTATTAAACAAAACGGTGGAGAATAAGAAAAGATGGAACGATATTCCGAGGCACACGAAAGAAAGAGAAAGTCTCATATACAAGGAGGGCTCATCCTCCACCGTTATTTTAGTAATGCCTACAGAATTGCAATATGGCATTCCTGTATTTAACATACTGGTTCAGGCAGTATTGTTAAATTCGAGTTGGAAAGAAAATGGTAAAATAAATAAAGGGGGACAGATGTCTCAGTTAGTTTGTAGCTAGCGCAAATACAGTTTTTTGACCATATATACCATACAGATATGCTTTAAAATCATAAAATCATACATCAAGTAAGAAATACAGACACACGTAAGAAATAGGAGAGTTGAAACTGCATAAGACTTTAAGCAGATATAAGTTGTAGTTAAACTGAAGACTGTTCGTATGCGGCTGTATTGTTGATGACAAACAATGGAAGGATTATCCACCTGTTTGACTGCCATGGATGTAAGTAAATAAACCTTATTGTTTCTGAAGTTTGAAAAGCCTATATGCCTCGAATCGAAGTTGAACTAATATACGAAGCACAGTAACTGGATGATGCGTCGTAATTTATAAGCAACCTACTACAAAATATGAAGTTCTGCATCTGTTTATTAAGAAGTCACCGCACTTTCCATATTTTATTCATTTGCCCTGGTGATGTATTTCAAGCCTGTAACACATATTCATGTGTAGAAACACATTATGTGGCTTTTTGCGGTCAGTTTTTCCCCTTTATAAATTTGGGTCTGAGTGTAGTACAGTAGATTTTGAATCTTTGTTGTTGTTTTTTTTTTGTTTTTTTTTTTTTTTTAAATGGCCTCCAATTTATTTATTTATGTATGTATGTATTTTTTTTTTTTTAATGAAGCAGATGAAAATAGTGTTTGTGAACTCAGTGAAAGTCATAAACTATTTCTTCTGTGCAATGGTACTTTATTGCAACAACTGTTCATGTTAACGCACATACATTCTTAGAAGTGGTCTCTGGTATACATACTGCTTCGTTCAGCTACTCAACTGGCATTGTGGGCTCACAACAAGATATTACATCAACATGGTTAAGTACATGTGTAGTGCATGTGCATGCCACTCACTCAGCAACCAAAATAATAAGCAATTAGAACGAACATGCTAAGCACACACTGTTCACCTGCACAGCCACCCCAGCTGTTCTAGCTGAACAACAGAGAAATGTGAACCATCTTTCTCTGAAAAACTGGGAAGATGGGTAACATTTTACTTTAAGGGTTGCTAATCGAGCTTTTACAAATGCACAGTTACAAGGTAATTAATTACACATTTTATTTTTGAGGAAGTATTAGTTGAATCGGAATAGCACAAGAACAATCTAAAATAATGGCTGCTGTTTCTTTTTTGTTTGTTTTACAGATATGGCAAAAAAAAAAAGACATTCTTTTTTTAAAATTTTAAAGTCTGAGACTGTTTAGAGGTTAACAAGATTTGCACATGTAAGTGGAGAACCACTTATCAAGCTGTAATTGAACATTCCACTGCTAATTCCTATTCTATACATACTGTACATGTCTGCCCCGAGACCTGTCTCTGACGCATCCGTCTGCAGGGTGAACCTCTTACCAAAATCCGGGCTGCATAGCACTGGCTTACTACACAGCCTCTGCTTCAAGGCGAGAAAGGCCCTCTGGCAAGACTCCGTCCACTGAACCATATTTGGGGCAGTCTTCCGGGTGAGGTCTGTCAAGGGAGCAGCGAGCGTAGCGAAGGTCGGGATGAACTTTCTATAATAACCCGCTAGTCCCAAGAAAGAGTGCACCTGGGTTTTGGTTGTAGGAACCGGTCAGTCAGCCAAGGCTTTCACCTTAGCAACTAGCGGTCTGATCTGGCCGCCCCCTACTCGATATCCCAAATACTCCGACTCACTCTTCCCAATGGCACACTTCTTTGGGTTAGCAGTGAGCCCCGCCTCCCGCAAGGATTGCAGCACCGCCGCCACCTTACACAGATGACTCGGCCAATCCTCACTGTGGATAACCACGTCATCTATGTAAGCAGCGGTGTACTGCTGATGGGGCCGCAAGATGCGATCCATCATCCGCTGGAAAGTGGCGGGGGCTCAGTGCAACCCAAAGGGCATGGTCCTAAATTGGTACAACCCGAAGGGAGTCGAAAATGCCGTCCTCTCTCTAGATTCCGGGGTCAGGGGTAGCTGCCAGTACCCATTCGTTGAATCCAGTGTCGTCATAAAATGAGCGGTGCCTAGATGCTCCAGCAACTCATCTACTCGAGGCATCAGGTAAGCATCAAACTTCGATTTCTCATTGATTCGTCTGAAATCAATGCAAAATCGAGTTGACCCGACTGGCTTATCGACTAACATGACCAGACTGTTCTAGTCACTTTGGGACTCTTCTATTACCCCCAGTCTCAGCATTTTGTCAATTTCTGCTTTTATTACGCTCACAATCTTTTACGCTCAGGTATACGGTACGGCCTCTGGCGAACTAGCGCCCCCGGCTCAATATCAATGTGATGATGGGCTACTCAAGTCTGTCCCGGGACGGGAGAGAACACGTCAGGAAACTCCGCCACCAGACCGTGAGCCTGACATTTCTGCGTTGGTGTCAGATTCTCAGCAATCTGTATCAATCCCAACCTGGCATGTAACCTCAAAGGGTCCTTGCCACTTAGCCAAGAGTTTCGACTCAGAACTGGGTAATAAGAGAAGTACCTTATCCCCTGGCTGAAATGTGCGCAACCGGGCTCCTCGGTTATATTGTGTCTCCTGTCTGTGCTGTGCCTGCTGCAAATTGTCACGCGCCCATTTCCCAACAGACTCAAGCCGTTTGCGCAGGTCCAACACATACCGGACGGTATTGGTCGAATTGTCCTGCTGCTCCTCCCACATCTCTCTGACCAGATCGAGCACGCCCCGGGGTCTCCGCCCACACAACAGCTCGAATGGTGAAAACCCCGTAGAAGCCTGGGGAACCTCTCTGATCGCAAAGAGAAGGGGAGGAATCAGCTGGTCCCAGTAACGCACATCATTACAAATAAATCTGCGCAATATGTTATTAAGGGTCTTATTAAAGCGTTCCACCAAGCCGTCGGTCTGGGGATGAAACACCGAGGTCCTAATGGTCTTAATTCCCAAAAGCTTACATGTTCTGCGGATTAGCCGGGACATAAAATTGGTGCCTTGATCGGTTAGTATCTCTTTGGGAATCCCCACCCGGGAGAAAACCTTCACAAGCTCATTGGCAACAGACCTAGCGGACATAGATCGGAGGGGAATTGCCTCTGGATAACGTGTAGCGTAATCCAGAATGACAAGTAGGTGGGTGTATCCTGCCACACTCCTTTCTAGTGGCCCAACTATGTCCATCCCAATACACTCAAACGGAGCTTCCACTAGGGGCAAAGGCACCAGTGGGGCTCGTGGAACGGCTCTAGGGCTGGTCTTCTGACATTCCCCACAACACTCACAAAACAGCTTAACATCGCCATCCAGCCCCAGCCAGAAGAACCGTGACACAAGCTTTGCTTTAGTTTTATCCCTTCCCAAATGACCAGACAGGGGAATAGCGTGAGCCAGCTGCAACAAATCCTCCTTAAAGGGCTGAGGAATGAGCAACTGATGACGCACTTCACCGGTCTGGGTTAATTTATCAACACGGTACAGTAGGTCTTGATCAATTTCAAAGTGGGGGTACGTGGCGGCGCATCTGGGCTCGACCACCCGACCATTAACCACCGCTGCTTGGTCAAAGAGTCTGCCCAGCACGTCGTCACGCCCTTGCTCGAGTCGGAAGTCACGGGAGCGAGCTAAGGATTGAGGTTTCTCTGTACCCTTTTTCCTACAGCTATTTCCACTTCAAAGATGCTTGTACCTGGTTCACCTGAATGCATAAATGGTGTCAGACCCTAATTAAGGTAAACCACTTTGTCTTCCTAAGGCACTGCCAGTTTTACTATTGCATTAAAACCATGTGAATTTGTTGAGCCTTGCACAATGGATTACTGCAGGATAAAAAGGAAGCAGCTGCTTAAAACAAATAGAGGTCATTCTAGTTCTCTGAATACGTCTTTTCATAAAGAATCCACACTGGAGTGGAGCATCTCTCACAGTAGTGCTGGAATATTGTCAAGCAGACTGGTGTTCGCGGATTGGTTTCAGTCCCAGGTGAAGGAGATGGTGCTGAACTCTTACCTCTACCACTGAATAAAGCCGCCCTGCCATTGAAGAATAAGAACAGAACAACATTAACATTGCAAGTCTATGCCAGGAGCAAAAAAACAAGTGCTCACCTACAGTATACTGTCATGTGAAAATGAAACAACTTTTTAACAGCACTAAATGTTTTTTTTAGACATGTAGAAAATGAAACTATGAAATAAAATTATATTCTGTTTCATTCGATGCTACAAATGTAAAATGTACATTGTAGAATACATGTACATGTAGTGCCCTAAAATATAATATGATTGTAGCATTGTGTACGGCAGCTTTGACATTCTCATTAAAAATGTGGTCAGTCAGAAACATGTAAGAACAGGGTTGCCCAACACCTGGCTCGTTGAGCTCTACAATGGGACTCTTGATTTAGAGCAGGGGTCTCCAACCTTGGTCCTGGAGAGCTACTGTGGATGCTGGTTTTCATTTCAACCAATCTCACAGTTACTTAATTGAACCAATTATTGGCATAATTAGTCAAGATTAACAGGTGTTCCAGATCTTTAGCCATTGATGACAGACACCTATAAAACCTGCTGGACAGGGGCTCTGCAGGACCGGGGGTTGCACACCTTTGATTTAGAGACTGCATAATGCCTCGTTTTTGTCAGAATGCAAAAAGCAAATGATAGTGTGTGTATGTGTGTTTAACCATGAAATATGTCTATTGAGCACACAAATAAAAAATAGATGTTTAGTTTGGGTAGACTTTTTAATGACTCTTTAAATACTCCCTGATCACTATGTTAGTGTAAAAGGTTAGAACAAAATGACAATAACAAAAAATGTCCTTGGTCTGCAAGGATGCATCAGAAAATAAACATGGAAGAATGTGTTAAATAAAGTTCTCCTGCTGTACATATGTACTTGAGAACTGTTAAGCTATTTTCATGCACATCTGTGATTATATTATATTTAGCAGCTGCAGCATATGGTGCTTTAAGAAATAAATGCTCTCTCCAAAAACATTAAACAAATGGCATGACAAGGATTATAATAGACTGAAAACATTTATTAATAATTTATTAATGATTTTTATTTAAATATAAGTTTATATAAAATAATGTTAATTAGACTATACTGTAGATTTAAAGATATAAGTAAAAATGATGTCACAATATATAGAACACCATTACATCATGTAAGAATAAATCATGGATTTGACTATAAACAATAACAAGTAGTTGTCATGCCGTCAAACACCTATAAATACCTCCAATGTTTTGATTCAAACACAGGCTCCCTTGAGAAAGATATGTACAACATATCGAAACGTTGGGCAGCTGGCTCTTTGAGCTATATGTGTGTGTGTGTGTGTGTGTGTTTTCACTTGATAGCAGCAATCGCTTAGCCAACATAAATGTTAAGGGATTGCAATACTGGCAAACCCCCCAAGAAATCACAACATGCTTCTTGACATCCAGATGTTCATTTGTTCATGCACTGCACTTGATAGAGTAATGCCAAGTGACATGCCCAATAATGACTATAGTGAATAATAAGAATTGAGAACAGCTGCTTCTTTTTAATGTTTTAATTGTTGTTCTTGGTTACGTGCCCTCTTCTTTATCTCAGGCTGTTCAGCCATAGCCTTGGTCCTTTATCCAACACAAATACAAGATTACTCACTGCTAGTCAGTAAAATAACCTAAAACCCATATCTGATGTCACCCTTTCATCAATTCATTGATTCATTTTCCAGTTCATCAGAAAACTGGATTCATCAAAGAAACCTTGTTTTTGCTTGTTTTGCATTCCAGGAAGGCTACTACTTCTTTACTTTTTACTCATTTCACTGTAGTGATGTCTTCTGGGTTAAAGCATGTCGGTCAATAGGGAAGCAACTGATTGGTTATTGACTGTCAAAAGCATAGCTTGCAAACAGAGATGTATTTCACCTAGTGCAGTTCCACTATCATGTTTTAAAAAATATGTTATTAGCATTTTTGAGACCAATGTAATGAATGGATGTGCCTTTAACAGAACTTCCTGTTGTGCTGGATTTATCTTTTCATTATTTATTTTTTTTTTTTGTTAAAGTTGCCCTTTCAGATTTCACAGATTGAGTCAAACTACTTGGAACCAAATTCCACTGCAGTGACTTACCCAATCAAACTACTGCAGTGACTTACCCAGTCAAACTACTGCAGTGACTTACCCAATCAAACTACTGCAGTGACTTACCCAGTCAAACAACTGTAGTGACTTACCCAGTCAAACTACTGCAGTGACTTACCCAATCAAATTCTACTGCAGTGACTTACCCAGTCAAACTACTGCAGTGACTTACCCAATGAAAGCACTGCAGTGACCCAATCAAATGATAGCATTTTGTAAAGGTAGTTTCAGTCAAACCCAATAATGCCCCTCTGCTTAATATCACCACATTGAAATGTCCAGGACAGAATGTGGTGGAAGTAAACAGGGACATGCTCCTGATAAGATCACTTTGGTTATTATTAAAACTTTGGTTAATATAAATCATATTTATGATTTCCACCCCACTTATTATTGGGGAATATAAACATTCTAATATAATGATTAGAATGTATACGTGTAATGTGCTCTTACAGTATTGGAATTACAGATAAATATACCGCAGAACTCTACAATGTACAGTATGTACAGATTGTGTATGTTTTGAAATATTACCATATATTGTTCATGTATAGAAAGAAGACTGTACTGATTGAAAATAAAGGTTATAAATGAACACTATTTTAAGCAGTGCTATACACCCTGTATATTTTGATGTCCACAACAAAACAAGCATATCTGTTGTATTGATAATTTGGGGTTTCAGTGCTTATGTTGCCAGGTTGTTTGTGAACTCCTGTCACCACGTGTGCTCAGTGATATTAAAACGTGTTTGTATTTGTCACATTTGAATAAATTAGCATGGTTGTGCTTCAAAATTTTGCAAGGTGGCTGGGCAGTGTTTAAACGTGTTTACTACAACAAAGCTAAACCAGGGCTTACATTGCACAGCCGTATCCACGCTGCTGTTGATACAGCACAGCAGGAGGAGAGCATGCTGTTCACTTCACCTAGGGTTAAATTTTGATAGATCATTACTACAAACTGTTGACATTGTTTTTAGAAAGGAAACAGGAACTCAAAAAATGAACCAAACAAAGAAACAACTCTGACCTTTAATGTTGGGACTTGTAAGTAGTCTTAAACTAATTTGTTTGTTTGTTTGTTTGTTTTGTTTTATTTCTATTTTTAAATTGGAATTGCAAATGTTGTTTTTTTGGTTTTTTTTAAAGAGTAAATAGCCTTTTAGATTCTACATGTGACATAGAGGTTAAAAAGCTTCAAGGGGAGAAGAACTTTGTTTGTCTGAAGTTTAAAGGGCCAATGTAAACAGACCGGGATGTCAACGGTGTCTGCTGTTTTGATAAAGCAGAGTTTTAATAACCTGTTTAATAATACAGGTCGCTAAAGAACTGGGGGGCTGGAATTGAATTTCCACCCACTACTGTTTTAGAAGATCTCCATTCCTTCTGAACACTATATTGCTGTGCTTTTCTGTTTTAATGAATCCTCTCTCAGAAATACTAGGATTGTTTTCCATTGCTGAGGCAAGTACAAATAATCCATACAAGAGGATAGCCATAGCCATACAGCTATTTGTTTTTTAACACTGTTACAAGGCTTTCTATGCACACTGTTATAAGGTTTTCCATGCATATTTGGGTTTTGTCACCAATTTCTTTTAACCACAGTAGGCATTCTTTTTGGTAATCAATAATTATCTGTGTGTTGTCATTTTTATGTGAGTCTTTTATCTCTAATTACCATGGTTACGACATTTGGAGTCCTATACTGTACCCTGCTTTCAAAGGGTTTTGCACGGTACTGTACATGCTGATATTACTATATTTTCTTTCTTTCTGTGGCTGGCTTTCCTCTGCTCATTTTTTTCTTTTTAAATGTACTGAGATTATTAACTTTTTTAATGATTAATTTCTTTGGACTCATGTTTTCAATTTGAAATCGACCCAGAGCGAGGATTTTTTAATAATGTATTTTTTTTATTATTATTATTGTATTTTATTTTTTAAACCTCTTGCGATATGTAACATTTCATTTTTAATGAATGCCCTCTGGTTACAAACACAGCACCAAATACAGTATGTTTCTAAATCAATTCAATCCTTAATTTAATCCTTAAATTATCTTAACGTTCCATTGGTTTCACTGACCCCAAAATCTGACTACCTATTGTTTATAGTCCAATTAGTGCTAAGCAAGGTCTGGTGGAGAAAATCTAAGAGGAAGGAAAGCAATCTATGAGGAAGGTAGGCTAATATATAGGAAAAAGGTGTTCCAATACTACAGCAAAAATTCTGAGCAAGCCATTTTAGCTTTAATCATTAAAGAATGCTATACCTGTAGGTTATCACCCCGATAATCACCCCGATCATCCAGGAAACACTGATGGCTTCAATGGATTGCTTTAGCTGATGTTTTATTGTTCATGCTAATTCCTAAATCCAGAGCCCAAAATATCCCAAGCAGCTTTAAACTGTAGCCCACAATCAGTACATAAAAAGTCCATTAAAAAATAGAGCACCAGGCATTAGCAAATACATATCTGTTTTTATAAGTGGCAACAAGTTGACTATTTTGACCTTTGTTATTCAAATTAGTAGTCTTTCTACTCCTAGTCTGCATATCGCACATAGATGTTAATTTCTGGAGAACCACTTATCCATTTATGGCAAATCTTACTTAGAAACCTTTAGGGCTGTCATAACTGGTGTGTGTGTCACATGCTTTAGAGAAGTGAGATTTACCTGCTGACAATGTACGTGAAACCATTACATGTATTATGTTTTAAGAAATAGTGATCTTTAATTACACACTTGTATTCTGGATGGATTTTGATACCATGTAGGTACTGATGAACATGTTTATTTTTGTATATAAATTTTTTTTTTAATGTTCGTGTGGCTTATTATTTTACCCTCTTTTTTTCCCCCAGTTAAATTGTGTCCCCTCACCGCAGCAAGCTCATCGGATCCCATGACAAAGATTATTCCTCGTTACTGCCTCCTGGAGGACAAAGGCCCTCAAGGTATGTGCTTTGGGCCCACCTGGCCAGCAGGGTCCACAGTAGCCCTGTGGTGAGTAATATACCCCAGCATTTTTGCCTCCCTAACCAGCAAGAGCTCCAGAGACAATGGGATACTCCCTGTGGAATCCCCAGCAGAGATTGACTAATAACTAGAATGGACTCTCCCCTGACTCTACGACTCACCCTGCACACCTCCCTGCCATGTCTTTACCAGGTGAGCCACTCTGGGACCCCTGGATAAACATGCTTCATGAACTGTACTTTACAGTTTCCATATCGCTCCAGTTTGTCAGTACATTTTTTAGTACAAGGTACTGAGTTTCAGCAAATGGGGATATGAGGAGTTTACATTTTTATATGTAATACTGATAGCATTAATAACATACTGCTTCCCTCTCCTTTGGCAGCTAAAGTAAATCATTAGGATGTCATTCTGTAAGCAACAAGAATGGCAGGCAGTGATGGGTTGTGACTTCAAAGGAAGATAATTACAGACTTTAAGTAATGTTTTATACCATATTATAAATGTGTTTATTAAAAGTACAGATTGAACCAATACTACTGTGCTTTAGGAGTTTAGGAGTCACAAGTTCAGCTGCGGAAACTCCACACCCCCTAGTGGACATGGAGCTTAATTAATGATTAAAAAGATGACACAATTAATTGTTACCAATTACATCACCCCCAATGGCATATAAAATGCAAAGTTTCATGAAATTCCTTTAATATTTGATTTTCTTTTTCATCAAAAGAAGGAAGATTTTCGTTTAGTTTTTTTTTTTTTTTTTTTAAATAATAAAACAGTCCCCTTAAATTTAAAATTGAACCTGGTTGTTAGGAAGCTTTTATTACACTCTATAAGAGAACATTGTGCAGTACACTGTGATTTTTCATTCATTTTTAAATCAACAAATAGTTTCTTTCAAAAGCATACGGTTTGTTACATCTATTAAAATGGTTTACAAAACCTGATATTGAAGGTGAAGAGAAACAGATTTACAAATACTGTATCTGTGTCCTTTGCTGCATGAAAGGGATGATCTTTGTTGAAACTAATCCTGCTCTGCTTCCATGCACTTTTTTCATCCTCCTGCTACATCCAAGCATGTCATTTTTTATTTTCTTTGAAAATTGCAGGATGTGCTCTGCTTGACATTGTCTGTCTGGGTGTCAGAGCCAGCTGTAACAGTCCCTTATGTATATGTCTGACTGGTTGGCTGTAGTGGTGGTGACATCAGAACCAGGAAATGAAATAGAGTGGTGATTGAGTTGAATTTGAGCTGTTGTGCGGTTTATTATTAAACAGAAAAATAAATAGTTTGAACAGAAAACACAAACGGACAGACAGACAGACAGTGGACAAATTTGTTATTCAATAAATTCTTTCTCTTTCTCTCTCTCTTTCTCTCTCTCTCTCTCTCCTTACCGAACACACAACCCTGAGTGAGTAAAATGTGTCTCTCTATATATACTGTTGTGGATTCATTTACTAATTAATTATTCACTTGAATCCCAGCACGTTAACTAATATGTGCAACCCCGTGCTCTCATGCTATTAAATACTTTAAATGCACGTGAAATGAAATGCAATCCCTGTGCCTTTATATTCCTTGCACCAATACCTATACACCAAAATTAACACACCACACGCAACATATAACACACCAAATACACACAGGGGTGGAGCACACTGCCACAATATGTGATCAGGATCTTTTTGAAGTTTTCAACTTCATTCTAGTAGGTGCAACCCTAGTGTTCTCTAGAAATGTCATTTAATTCCTAATTAACATAATAACTGGCAAGTGTTCAAAAGCTACACACTGGGTATCCCCCATCGATTGTGACCCTGTTGACTAGTAAATCTGATATTTAATTTTAAGTTTTCTACAACTACAGCCTTATCACCCTATATAATTAACTATATTTGCATCATAAAGTCAAATGAAACCTGATGACTGTTACTTAAACATATTGAATTATATAAAGCTTATGTAGTCTCACTATTAAAAGACCCTGAAGTAAGTTGTTGATGCATCATTCAGCACTATCTCCACTCCAAAACAGAGACTTATAATATGAGCCTCAAGAACTCAATCACCTTCTGCGAGAGTTCTGTGTGGCCTTCCTCAAACCGTATGGAGACGAAGCTGTCTTACAAGGTTTAATAAACGTGTTTGGACTGGATCCATTGTGAATAGTGGAAAAACACTTTCCTTTTAGTTAAACTAGTGTCCTACAGGAGATCGTATTTATTATTAATACAATCCCTTGCCTAGGTCCTCCTAAGGAAAATAGTTTTCCACTATAAACCTCAGCTGCAGTCCATGTTTGTGTAACATACACTTTCGAATTTCAATGAGCCTCATCCGTTAGAGTGGGGCAGTTTCAATGTTCTACTTTGCTCACAGCTGTTTTGTTTCTGTAATTAATAAATATCTTGAACTTGCAATTGTGTGAAGATTTTTAAAACTGCAGAATATCCTCAATAAAACATTAAATGGTGGTATATGTAGTAATACTTGTACAATTGAATGACATGGGATTCAGAAGTAACAACAGTTTTGACTTGACATTGAAGACATTGACAAAGACGTGAAACGTTTGTTATTTCACTTTTGTTTTACTTTTTTGTATTATCCCTGTTTTTCTACCCAGTTTAAAAAGCCTGGTTTGGCATGTTGCTAGGTACCCCAAGTTTAACCTGGTTAACCCATTTTTTACCCTGTAGTAGTTTTCAACAGAACAGGTAGAAAATACATAAATATATTTTGTACTGTATATGCTCTGTCAATACTGTATGTATTTTTTTTTTAATTTAAGCAGGGCTAAGGCTGCTTTTCTTCACATATGACAATTTACAGTAGGTTGGTAAAAAAACAGCTAATTACTATAAATTTTTTTTTTAAAAAGTACCAAGGACTAAGAACTCAAAATGCTCCAAAAGAGCAGAATTAATTTTCTCTCAATATTTTTGATAAATTATCCTTCATGTGCTGGTTAGAAGTCTATAAAAAAGGAACCACCATTACAGTAACTGAAAAAGATAATCGGATTATAGTAATGCATTTAATGTAATGTAATGTAATGAACATTGCTGTTTGGAGCCAGCATGGAGCCATGTTTTTTTATTGATATGCTCCAAAACAGCAGCATTTGTTTTCTGTCTTGTTGAGAAATGTGTTAGTTAGATTTCGAGATGATCTTATCAAAGATAACTGGCTGGTGACCTACTTTTTGCTTTCCATTTGGCAGGCCAGTATTGTAACCAGTGGTGTAGTCCTAAATCTTAAAGTACCGGAACATCAATTATAGATTATTCTCAAACCAATACATACTATTTCACCTTTTATTTATGCATTGAAACATTTTGTTTTAAAAGCATATGCAGGCAAATTATGTCTTTGGGGGGTTAGTTATTTTTGCATGCATGTGTGTTTTATTTCTATTTTGATGATGAGGTCATCACCAACTTTAATCACCACAATGCTGTATAGTATTAGAATATCACGTCCTCCCCGTCTTCTTTTCTGGATCTCTGCATCCAATAAAATTTATGAATCACACAAAAGCGCCGTTATTTTTTATTCATCACTCGTTTAAAAACTGTATTAGTACAATTAGATTTTTTTTATTTATTTATTTATTTATAAGACAATCTGCAGACAGTTCTGGACAATTTAATTTTACACTACATTCTGTTTTTTTTTTTTTCTTTCCTGGACCTACCACATTTAATCTCATCAAAAAAACAGCAGTTCTGGTATTGTAACGTGAAGCACTTCTAAAATATATATAAAATCTTAAAAGGAAGTGCAGTTTTTGGCTGGATTAAAAAACACAATGTGGTTACTTTTTGGCTGATTGCTTCCAACATTTGGTGAAGAAAAAAGATTCTGGCAGCACTGACCTTGATTCACCTCCCCCAGCAAAATCAGAAACACAGGAAAAACAAGGACACATATTCCAGCCCACCTGCGCCTCACTCCTCTCCCGCCAAGCCATAGCTTAACATGACACTTTTTCCCTGCAAATGTACAATGTTACCCAAGGGCACAAAGTGCCATATTAAACAAGTTACAAGGGCAGTTACTCTATTTAATCCCTGGGTCTGCACTGACCAATATACAAAGCAGCTTTAAATTTTTGTTTACAGCCGTATGATGCACTTTTGCTGTCTTCTTCGTTAGCATTTTTATAAACAAAATAATAATAATTGTTTGCCTTCTTAAAGTAGTACTGTAGTTTGTAACAGAAGTCCCGAATGTTCTCTTCATTGCATCACAAGGGTGACTGATTGAAATGTGTGAGAGCTGTGTGTGACACTTGACTCTAGAAACATTTAAAATAGTTCTCGGTTATCAGTGAGTGTACCATCAAAACTGGTATGTAGGGAATCGGACACTGATATTTTTGTTCCTATTGCCTATTCAAGGTATCAAAGGTACCACCAAATGTTCCTGTGTAAGGTGTATGTGGCAGAGATAGATGTCTCTCTGATAGAAACAGTTTACTTTATTTGAAGTCTTCCCACTGATGATGGGAATGTAGAGATAGAAGCTCTGCTAACAAGATTTAAGTTTTTGCAGGTATCAGGCTTTTAAAGACACACATGTGGTGGCTTTGACAGACTCACTGTGAGCAGAAACTGACCCAAAACTGTGACAGCTACTGGAATCTGGTTGATCTTTGGGATGCAAATTGAACATTTGTGAAACTGCATGTGTGCTAAAATGTTATAATAACTGTACTGTGTTTTAAAGAACATAAAGCCAGCAGGAATACTAAACAAATTGTTAAAACACACTGTTCATACAAACAGTTATAATGTGCTCTGTATTAACCTATAGTTATGCTAGAGCATTCTATATTCCTGTTAGCATAGGACCATGGTATGCCATACATCTGAGAAAATGCTTACGGAAGAGTCTTCTATTAATGATGGATGACCTTGATAGAGAAGCAGGTGGTTTGGAACTTGCCTGAACAGGATTTTTGTAAAAAAACAGAGAGGTCAAGTTTAGTTTAAAGCATTGAATAGCTGTAATGGAACTGTTATATTTTGACTATGTTCTTGATAAACTGGATTCGCAAAATTTCCCATTTTGCCGCAGTTGTTGCATTTAACTTTTGAAGCAGGGCAGGTGGAAGCATTCCCCAGGTGAGTCAAAGAACCACACAGATAGCAGGAAAGGCGGTTTTGCTTAGCTGGAAAATCTGTGCCTTTAGGTTTAGTTGAGGCTGTAGATGTGTGTTTATCTCGTTGACGTGTAGTTTTATTTGAATGTCTGGCATGGACCGTTTGCACTGGAACCAAGTCCTCTTTTTTAGCAAACTCGATTTGGCAGGCCATCTCTACAGCTTTCTCTAAGGTTTTGGCTCCAACAGCAACCTTTCCCTTATTCTGTACTTTGAAGCACGTTCCACAAGTTGATCTCTTAACATTTCATCCTCCATATCCCCAAAGTCACAGGGTACAATTAACTCACGCAAAGCACAGTGTACTGGGTTATGGTTTCATCAGGACTTTGAGCATGCTGGTGAAATTTATGTCATTCAGCAACCACGATAATTTTCAGACTAAAGTGCTTCTCTAAAGCAGTCACAGCAGAATTGTAAGTTGCACGGGTAGCATGTAGAAATCTGTTGTCCTTCAGTTCCCAAACAGTAAAGTAAAACAGCACACTGTCGGGATTCAGGCCATGCGGCTCTGTTTGCATCAATCACTAGCAGGTAGTTTTCAAACATTTTCTTCCATATTTAAAACAGAACTGTAAGTTCTCTCCCAGGCAAGGCAGAAAGGGAGCAGGTAAGGGAACAGTAGCAGTGGCCATCCTCATCGCCAATTTGTGCCAATTTTACACACACACACATATACATACATACATACATACATACATACATACATATATATATATATATATATATATATATATATATATATATATATATATATATATATATATATATATATATATATATATATATCCTATATAACAGCGCCATCTACTGTTGAAACTAAATAATGAATTATCATTGGACACAACAGAAACTGCACTCTGATTGGCTATCATATTATCGTTAATAAAATAATGAATAATCCTCTCCTAACACCGAAACCCTAAACCTAAGGTAAGTATCCTATACTGCAGTCATTACTTGTCTAAAGTAGTTCATGTTTGGCAGTGAATAATTGGTTTTGTTACTTTAAAAAAAAGTGACTGGAGGTGTTGACTTCCTCAGTTGTCCTGACAGGAACATTTCATGGTACCTTTGTAGGTACTCCTGAGAGGAAAGAGTCATTTGATTTCCCCACTAAAAATGGATCTCTTCATTGGTGCCCAGGCACCAAAATTAGACCGGTTGGGCACCATATAAGCATTTTTATAACAGATCGATAAAGATTCTTAAGTTAATTAAGTAAAGGCTCTACCTATAGAAAAAAGTACAGGAACAGTTTTCCAGCTCAGCTACACCTGTATGTATGGGTGCCCTTCTCCTGCATAAACAAAATTATTATCAACAAGACAATCAGTGCATTTACATGAGCATAAGAATTCGGATATTTTTCGGAAAACTAAGTTGTCGGAAAACTAATTCCGATATCAAAAGTCATGTAAACATAGTTTTCTGAAGTAGCATAATATTCCAAAAGCCAGTTTTTGGAAAACAGAACCTAGAAATTTCTGATTTAATTTCGAAAACTAACAAAATGTATATCATGTAAACACACTTATTGAAGTAGCTTACTGACCATGTGCACACTTTGACCCTTTTCTCCTGCATGTGATTTTTTTAGAAAACAGAGAAATTAATAACAATCTTTAGTCAGTCTGCATGCATCCATTTGTCTAGTTAGGGATAAAGTAATACATTTGTTAAAGTCTGTATGTATTTGTTAAAAGCCCATAGTGAAGCAGCAAATGTTTTCCAGCTTTAAAATGATGTGAGAATTTAAAATAATGTCTGCAAAAGAAACTGGTAATATAGAACAGGATGAGCTCTTGGAAAAGCTGATTGCACACTGTGGGGAGTCTGAATAGAGGTATAGGATAGTAATCTTTAAATTGTAAGACCTGACACTTTGATAAAGCACTTGAGTTATTGGATTGGTTTCCATTTTGTTGCAGAAATGTCCGGTCTTCAAATCGTACTTAGACTACTACAGTACTTTGCAGTACTTTGAAAATATCCTGCGTTTGCCAAAATATTCAATCTATGTATACAGTTGAATTCTAATTAGATTTTCTATCATTAATCATGTAAACACAGAAAAGTGAGTTTTCTGATTCAGTTTTCCAAAAACATTAGTTTTCGGAAAATGCTTATCATGTAATGTACTGACTGTGTTGCTGCTTCTGAAAAGAATCATATAAAAGCTCTAAACCCTTTGCCTAAGACATTCTTTGCATAACTGGAAGACTGAGAACATGAGAAATGGTGAATGTTTAAAAGCCATTTAAATTTATAAAGGCTGTTGTGCTTCTTTAAAATAAATAAATCAAGCAAGCAAGCAAGTATAGACCCACAGTGTTTAAAGTCATAACAAATCGCAAGAAGAATTTTATCACACACTGGCTTACCTTCTCTCTCTCTCTCTCTCTCTCTCTCTCTCATCTATATATATATATATATATATATATATATATATATATATATTGTGAATGATCCACTCACTTTTCACGTTCGTTGCCCCTTTAAGATAGACCCAGGACACAGAAATGGAATTGCTTTAGCGCTGACGTGCACTTTTAATAAACATAAAACAAAACAAACAAAACAGAAACAAACACCTAGCTCTCTCTTGGAGCTCTAACTAACATTAATGGGAACCTAACTAAACATTCAGGACGGCTAAGCCATTTACCTGACACCAACACCAAATACAAACTCACACGGGCTTCACGCCGTGCTTCACCTTCGATACGACTGGACACACACACACACACTCAGTCGGGCTCTTCACTCAGCAGCAGCCCCGAACAAACGGCCTATCTCTCTTAAATACCCTGCACCTGGCTCTAATTTACAACTACCACCAGGTGCAGGGGATTACTAAACAATTAAGAAATTAAACCCAATGTGCATTCTCACAAGTTTTAGCAGGGAAGGATTTTAACCCCCTCCCTGCTACCTTACAATATATATATATATATATATATATATATATATATATATATATAGATATATATATATAATATATATCCTTGGTATATATTACCTTAGGTTGGAAAAGCTACACATTTAATTTTAATTTGAAAATGTTCAGTTTTATCCCCAGAGCCATTTGACTTTCCATGTTTGTGCTACTAAAATAAATGTCAAGTCATGAAGCTGAAATGTCAGTCTTACTGTTGTTTTATAATGAGTTTTAATTTTGATATCTAAAGCTGTACATAATTATGTTACCAGCTGCAGGGGCAATATGCCTGTAAGTAAATTAGTCAATTCTTCAATTATTAATAGAAAGGTCCAAATTAGCAGCAGCTATTCTGGAGTTTTCATTGGTGACACAGAACACGGGAATTTGCGTATTGGAAGTGCCTTTCGAACTTTAATTTTGTTATTTATGTGAAATCAATCTTGTCAACCAGATATCATGGTTAATATTATTATAGAGCTGTTGAGTTTAAGGTGGTGGAGAGGACAGACAGAAACATACAGTTACAAAATATACAGTTAAAAAAAAAAAATCCAAGTATCAAATTTAAACTTATTTTGTAATTGTGCCACCTAGTACTGTATAAATGCCCAAGTAGGTGTATTGGTTTAGACGTACACTGTTTTCAATGAAAATGCCATTATTCCTTGGGTTTCACCCAGCTACAGTACATAAGAACAAAAATGTGGGTAAAAGGTTGCGTGACCTTTCCGAGCATAGTATTTTCCCCAACAAAGATAGATTAATTTTTTTAGGTGTGTTTCTAGTGTTTAAATTATAATTCTAACTTTCTCTTCTCTTGAGTCTCCTGTTTGGAGTGCATACAAACATGTACTTATCTCCCATATACCCCCCCCACCCCAATAAAAAAAAAACAACTGATGTACAGTAGGTATTACTTTCAGTTATGGTAAATATTACTTTAATTTATCAGTATTGAAATGTTACCGAAATGTAATTGTGACAGAGTAGCTTTGTGGTGACGTCAGGCCAGAATGCAGGAAGAAACAAACAGGCAGTACAGCAGGGCTAATTATTTAAATAACAAAGATAAAGTAAAATATTTTAACTAAAAAAAAAAAACACTGCTCACAGAACAAAATAAAAGTTTAAACAAAATAATCACGAACACAAACAATACGATCCTAGGTCAGGCTGGGCAGTTGCTGTCACTGTTCCTAGAATGTTTGATTTATTATTTATTTGATTTCCTCTCTCCTCTTGCTCTCTCTCTCACTCTCCTGTATTCTCCTCTGTACTCCCACACCTTGCAGCCAAAGCTGCAGGTCTTTTATATCGGCATTAGTCTGCACAGATCTATTATGCATGACTGCCATCTAATTCAATAATTACTAGCTGACAGTCAATATGCACAGGGGGGGCGGGCTGGTCTCCTGACCACAGTCACGCATTCACACAAGGTATTTTAATGTGGAGGGGGCTTCCCATCCACACTGCCAAACAAAACCTACAGCTTCTTCTAGTCATACATACAAAAAATAAATCAGAATACAAATAAATACTAAATATGCACAGGGGCAGGGAGTACACCGTTCTTAAATAAATACAAAATATAAACAAAACAGTAACGTGGCAGACAGCACCTCACTAGTCCTTTACATAAAAAAAAAAAAAAAGCATTTAATAGGCTTTGCCTTGCCCCCTTTTCATGTACCGGGCTTCTCTCCTGCTGCCCTGCTACAGTAATGCATTACCCACATTGTGTTATTATTTTATTGTTATTCAAGGCAAAAAACAGTTTTGAAAAGGTGTTATTGGCAGTTTTTTTTTTATATATCTCCAAAGGTAAGGTGACCAGATTAAGTCCTTAAACTGAGACAAGGAAATATTGCAAATAACTTCCAAGCTATGGGGAAGCTCTAGTGTTTTTTATTTTCACTTTAGCAATATTTGATCTAATGTCAATGCAAGTGAAAGCAGAGACTCATGGTGATATTCATTGTGGAATCTTTTACTTTCTAAAACTTTTTTTGTGAATAAATTCTTAGTCTTTGAAATGTCATTTCTACACAAGTATATTTATTACATTACACAATAGCAAATCAATAATATAAAATTCAGAGATTCTCAATTCACAAAAAATTGCTAATTACTGCTGCTAATCCATCCCTTTTCTGCATAAGAAACTGCATCTTCTCTCTCTCTCTCTCTCTCTCTCTCTCTCTCTCTCTCTCTCTCTCTCTCTCTCTCTCTAGCGTCCTCTCTAGTCACCAGGGAATCTCTCTCTCGAATCTCTCGCTCAGGTCCACAGGTCAAACGTTTTGCCCTTGAAGGACATGAAAATATTAAATATCTAATATATCTATTTATAATGGAAATTTATTTATCATAATTTATATAATATATATACCATATATATATATATATATATATATATATATATATATATATATATATATATATATATATATATATTTTTTCGATTCATTTAATATGACATGGTATTTGTTCTGTATTTTTTTATCTATTGCAGTTTCTGCTTGGATAAATAGTGTGCCTTGAATAATAGATTTTTTTTCAGCTTTTTTCAGCCACTTTCTACTACAGTATTAAACAAGACATTTAATATCATGTGATGAAATGCCTAAAGGTGATGAAATATATCCTGTCTTTTGACTGTGTGCAATAAATGAACTCGACTGCATCACCCATAAACTTCCTTTCCTTTTCACCAATAATCCACTTTTGTGAGTCTTGTTTAGAACAAGATTGATTACATTGATTACACCAAGCAGGAATTCCCTTCTGAAGTAGTTATTAAGTATTGTCAATAGTAATCCAGGTAGGAAAACCATTTAAGTTTCTTTTGAGTAGTTCTAAATTCCCCCTTTTAACAAGCTGTAAGCCATCTGGTATCATTAAAAATGGAAAGGAACCTGTTAAAAACATGTTAATTGCATGATGACATTTCCTGCAAATTCCATTATTTTCAATTTTCTGGTACCAGTCAATAATCATGAGAAAGCATCTTCTGACAATTTCAATTACATAACTACGCATTCTACATAGGCTAATTTCTTTGCTGATCATGGCTGGAGTTTATTTTTTTGAGTCAACAGTATTGGCTGAGACATGGCTCAAGTAGATAAAATTGTATTCATTTTCTGATCAAATGAAATGCTTTCACTTTTTTACTTATGAAATGAATACTAATTAATCTCCCTTAATATTAGCATATGCATTAGCCTGTGTAAAATGCCCAGAGAAGTTTTCAGATTGTCAGGAGACGCTTTCTCATTATCATTGATTGAATGTATCAGCAATTGATACTGAAAAACTGCAAATCTTAAAGTACCGGAACGCCAATTAAAATATAGATTTCTCTGAAATTTTTTTACGAATTAATGTTTTATTTGTACATTGAACCTGAGATAACATGTAATAGGTAATGCATGGGCCAGAATAAAACAAATAACAAAACGGAATGCTCATTGTCTACAATGGAGAAAGGAATGCCCATTGACTACAATGGAGAAAGGAATGCCCATTGATGACAGTGGAGAAAGGAATGCCCATAAACTACAGTGGAGAAAGGAATACCCATTTACTACAATGGAGAAAGGAATACCCATTGACTACAATGGAGAAAAGTATACCCATTGACTACAATGGAGAAAGAAATGCCCATTGACTACAATGGAGAAAGGAATACCCATTGACTACAATGGAGAAAGGAATGCCCATTGACTACAATGGAGAAAGGAATGCCCATTGATGACAGTGGAGAAAGGAATGCTCATAAACTACAGTGGAGAAAGGAATACCCATTTACTACAATGGAGAAAGGAATACCCATTGACTACAATGGAGAAAAGTATACCCATTGACTACAATGGAGAAAGAAATGCCCATTGACTACAATGGAGAAAGGAATACCCATTGACTACAATGGAGAAAGGAATGCCCATTGACTACAATGGAGAAAGGAATGCCCATTGACTACAATGGAGAAAGGAATGCCCATTGACTACAATGGAGAAAGGAATACCCATTTACTACAATGGAGAAAGGAATACCCATTGACTACAATGGAGAAAAGTATACCCATTGACTACAATGGAGAAAGAAATGCCCATTGACTACAATGGAGAAAGGAATACCCATTGACTACAATGGAGAAAGGAATGCCCATTGACTACAATGGAGAAAGGAATGCCCATTGACTACAATGGAGAAAGGAATACCCATTGACTACAATGGAGAAAAGTATACCCATTGACTACAATGGAGAAAAAAATGCCCATTGACTACAATGGAGAAAGGAATACCCATTGACTACAATGGAGAAAGGAATGCCCATTGACTACAATAGAGAAAGGAATACCCATTGACTACAATGAAGAAACGAATACCCATTGACTACAATGGAGAAAGGAATGCCCATTGATGACATTGGAGAAGGGAATGCCCATTGACAACAGTGGAGAAAGGAATACCCATTGCATGTAACTGGAAAAAGAATGACAGCTTATAACTTAAAATGCCTAAGACACATCTTAATATCCCTTACGTCATTATATACCATTTCAAACTAAAAGTGGAATGGTAAGTATTACTGTAGTTTGTAATAGAAGTCACTCATGTTCTCTTCTTTCCATCACAAGGATGACTGACTGAAATCAAACAATTGTGCGAGAGATGTGCATGTCTCTTGACAGCAAACATTTAAAATGAGCGCCGGTTATCAGAGTCTCCAATTCAGAGTGTACCATTAAAATTGGTATGTAGGGAATGGGCACTGATTTATTGATTTTTATTTCTAGTGCCTAGTCAATGGAAGGACTTGTTTGATCTCCCCATGGAAAATATACTCTTCAATAAAAGGAACGCATAAGTGCTTTGAATGTACTTTTGTCTCCTTGCCATAAGCATCTTTTAATAACATCACTTACTTACTATGGATTATTCAGGATCAGTTGAACAAAATATTTTCCAGGAACAAAAAAAAAAAAAAAAAAAACTTTGGGGGATAGAGTATGTAAACCTATAGACCAAAATAAAATCTAAAAACACATTTTTAAATGTGCTCGTACATTGCTCATCATTCGGAACGCATACTCGTCACTGCAGTCAATTTTCTAGTAGGTAATGACCACTGAGTTTTTCTTTTAGCGAATGCAATTTCAGAGGCTGAAAAATACAATTTAAATGGTTTGTAATGTAGAAATAAATATAAGAAGTATATTTTTATGTTCTTATTTCCACAACATTAATGGCAAATGTCATTTGAAAGTGTGCTTTATTCCTAAGGTTAAGCAAAAGCATTAAAGAGGTATTTGCTTTTATCTCCTGAATGAAAAGGCCTTTCTAATTCTTAATTTCAAAGCAATTACTGGTATTTTTTTCTTAAAAATACAATGGCACAAGTGTCTGTCTCAATCAGCCTTATTTTCCCACATTTTGTTATAATGTATTGGACTGAAATTCACTTTAAACTTGATAAATTTCAGTAACGTGCTACATATTAAATATATTAAATATTCAGTGCTACATATTAAATCAAAGAATTGATTGCACTTTAAATAATGACTGCAAATTCTTATCCGTTCTAATGCATTAGCTCCTGTTCATGTTGTGTTCCACGAGAATTTTAAATTGTTGGCCATTTTAATATCTATACAGTTTTTCTAGTCCTGAAGATTAATATATTATATATATATATATATATATATATATATATATATATATATATATATATATATATATATATATATATATACACTCACAGTGGCTTGCAAAAGTATTCAGACCCCTGACCAATTCTCTCATATTACCGAATTACAAATGGTACATTGAAATTTCGTTCTGTTTGATATTTTATTTTTAAAGACTGAAACTCAGAATCAATTATTGTAAGGTGACATTGGTTTTATGTTGGGAAATATTTTTAAGAAAAATAAAAAACTGAAATACCTTGCTTGCATAAGTATTCAACCCCTGTGCTGTGGAAGCTCCCAGTTTGCACCAATGAAAGAAATTGCCCTAACGAGGACACAATTACCTTACCATTGGCCTCCACCTGTGAACCATTAAAGTTGCTGTCACATTTTCTGGATAAAAACCCCACTGTTGAAGGATCATTGGTAAGGCTGTGAATCTGAAGGAAAATGAAGACCAAAGAGCATTCTACAGAAGTTAGAGATAAAGTAATACAAATGCATAGATTAGGGAAAGGGTACAAAATAATATCCAAGTGTTTGTATATCCCAGTGAGCACAGTTGGATCAATAATCAGGAAGTGGAAGCTGCATCACACCACCCAGGCACTGCCAAGAAAAGGCCGTCCCTCAAAACTCAGCGCTCAAACAAGGAGACTTGTGAGAGAAGCCACAGAGAGGCCAACAATCACTTTGAAGGAGCTACAGAGTTCAGTGGCTGGGAGTGGAGTAATGGTGCACCAGTCAACCATATCAAGAGCTCTGCATAACACTGGCCTGTATGGGAGGGTGGCAAGAAAGAAGCTGTTACTCAAAAAGTACCATTTGAAAGCATGTCTGGAGTTTGCCAGAAAGCATGAGAGTGACCGATGTGGGAAAAGGTTGTGTGGTCAGATGAGACCAAGATAGAGCTTTTTGGCCAAAACTCAAAGCGCTATGTGTGGCGCGCAAACCTAACACTGCCCATGCCTCAAGACACACCATCCCTACAGTGAAGTATGGTGGTGGCAGCATCATGCTGTGGGGATGCTTCTCATCATCAGGGACTGGGCATCTTGTTACAATTGAAGGAAGAATGGATGGAGCAAAATACAGGAAAATACTGCAAGAGAATCTGCTTCAGTCCGCTAAAAAACTGAAGCTTGGGAGGAAATTCACCTTTCAGCAGGACAATGATCCCAAGCACAAGGCCAAAGCAACATTGGAGTGGCTCAAGAACAAAAAGGTGAATGTCCTACAGTGGCCCAGTCAAAGTCTTGATCTCAATCTTGAGAATCTGTGGCACTATTTGAAAATTGCGGTCCACAAGCATCGTCCATCTAACCTGAACAACCTGGAGCAAATCTGCCAAGAAGAATGGGCCAAAATCACTCCAACACTGTGTGCAAAGCTGGTACATACTTACCCCAAAAGACTTAAAGCTGTTATTCTAGCGAAAGGTGGCTCTACCAAATATTAATGTGTGGGGATTGAATAAGCAAGATATTTCAGTTTTTTATTTTTCTTAAAAATATTTCCCAACATAAAACCAATGTCACCTTACAATAATTGATTCTGAGTTTCAGTGTTTACAAATAAAATGTCAAACTGAACTAAATTTCAATGTACCATTTGTAATTCGGTAATATGAGAGAATTGGTCAGGGGTCTGAATACTTTTGCAAGCCACTGTGTGTGTGTGTGTGTATATATATATATATATATATATATATATATATATATATATATATATATATATATATATATATATATATATATATATATATTATATATAAACTTCAGGATTACATGTTAATATTATGATCAGGATTACATGTATTGTAATTTTAAAATGTTACTCTTAAAATCTTAAAATGTTACTCCTCTGTATTCCTCTGCTACTCTGATATCCCTATGAATTTGCTGACATTATTTTAAAGTGTTACCAAAAACAATGATGTAATAAGCTTACACATTGAAGAGAGAGGCTCACAAACCTCTACAGCCTGTGGGGGCATTCTCTGTAAATATTGTGCTGTTTGTTAAGAGAGATTGCTGTCCAGATTATAGAGGCTAAAGCTAATTAAATAATGCCATGACTTGTAGCTGTTGACACTTTTATAGCCCGTTTCACACTGGCATGCCCTACCCGGGTCGGGACCTACCCAGGTCAGGACCCGGTTTCATGTGGTTCGGCTATATGATTTCATTCTGCTTTTGATAAAATACGGTTGACCTGGGTGGCAGATGCAAGTAAACAATCCACTTATCAGTGCCCTGGAAGCAGTTTGTTATGGACGCTTCCATTCGAGCTTCTTTGGATTGAACCATTGGCCCAAATGTTGATTATAGCAAATGCTTCTTTATCCTTACTGAAGTTTGGTTCATGGTGTGTCTCAAGCAACAAAAATATGGCTAAACAAAATAAACAAAAACGTTTTTGTCAGCTTAAGAACAGCCATCACACATTTTTTCTCACTCAACCCGGGTCAAAGCATGTCGACCCACATACCTGTTTTGTGAATCAAATATTTGTCTAAGAATTGTACTATAGTTTCTTTCAGTATTGCTACATCCAACATACAAGCTGTGGGAGTAGTCATCCATATTCAGGCAAAATTCAGGATTAATTAACAACCTGTCATTTGAATTTATAAAATATAATGTGTTTTTTATTTTTTTTTTCTGATAAATGTAATTTGAAATACAGTATTTTTAAACACTAGTTTATTGAGTGGCTGAGACATTAATCCCCTTTCAAAGACTTAATTAAACTCTACATCTCAACAAAAATTCATGTTTTTTAATTAAACAGCCTTACAGATATTTTTTGTCTTTGTGGTTTATTTCAGTGTAATTACATTTCAGTATAGGACCCAAAGAACAACTAAAAATATAATTTGTATGTACTAGAATTAGTAAGGAGCGATAGCTAAGCCCCTGTTAGTATAGGTAGGATTGTCTGTGTTATCATCGTGCCTTCTTGTTAGTTTGTTTTTTCTCTGGAATTTATTCGTTTCACTGTGCTGCAGGTCACCTCAGTCCCATGGTTTGGTCTTCCTCCATCACTCCCAAGTTCCCAGCTTTACTCTAGCAGAGCATGTGTAAAGACCTTGATAGATCTGTCCTATTGTGTTTGAAAAGTAAAATGTTTTCCTCAGTAATATAGCGCTGAAACAGTGTGTTATACAATAGAAAGAGATCTGTATATTTTGAAGAAGGGGAATAATAGGACAAAGACAGTATATGTAAAGGTTTGGGGTTTGACTCGCTAAACACAAACTTGCAACCACTGAACACAAGATACCACTTTTATTTTGTTTTCACTTGCTTTTGTTTTCCACCATTCACGATGCATTTACTGTATTTTGTTCAGGGTCCTTATCCAAAAAATGTAGGCGATAGTGTCTGTCTGTCTGTTTGATATACTCTCTGATTCTAGCCTTCTATAGACATTCTGGATTGTTGCATTTGGCAATAACCCCATTATCACTTGTTTTTTTCCGAATATGTTTAATCTGTTTTTCAAATGTATTTAGGCAGTTCTCAAGATGCCTGTACAAATCAAAAACTGCAGAAATAACTGTTCACTGTTTAGGAACACAAAATAAAAGTCCTAAAAAAGTTTTGTCCACCTACAAAATGTATACAAATAAACTGTAAAACAAAAGCCCTAAGTATATGTTATGTAATTATTACTCTACCAACAGCATGCAATCTCACATCTGTAATGATAAACAGGAGCTCAAACAGCAACTTCTACAGTATGTCTTATGCTTTGTATGTGGTTTTTGTTTTTGAGCAATGTTATGTAAGTTAATTATAGCTGTGTCTAATGGGACTTGAACAGAATTCCAGGGACTAACGTGATGCATTTAAAATCACTTTTCTTTGTTTTTGTTATAACAGAAACATCTGCTGCATGCTGGCAACATTTCCCCAACTCCCTTCCCTGGGCACCACATGTTTCATTTTTGACTGAGCATGGTCATCGATTAAGATGAGGTGCTATTCTTCATGCTGTCCTTGTATGGCTTGGTATTGCTATCCTTAGTGGGAACACCCAACACCTACCAGATGTAGAACACACTCTTGTGGCTGTTGTTTTATTATACAATTGGCATTCATGACATGTTTTCTGTATTGTATAAAACCTGCATCTTCCCATTGCTAGTCACGGCAGCAAGTTGAACTTTGAGATAGGGCTGAAATTATGCTAGGTGGTGTTTCTCTGCTTCAACAGTTTACAAACGGTTATAATTTTATCAAAACCTGTCAAGGCTTTCCATGGTAGCCCTACACTCTATTGACAGTGTTATGGCAGGTGTTTATATTCTGCTAGGCCCGTGTATGGTTGAAATTGCAGATTGCCTGAGAAGGTAGTGTTTATAGTTTTCAGATGTTTATAGTTTTCACAGATATGATGAATATGATCATAAATATGTATTCCTTCTTTTTTTGTACTTCATTAGCACTGAATATACTTACATTTTGCATTTGGAACCCAAAAATACTAATTTTTCACTGTGTAATGCCTCGATGTGACAAGACCAAATGCTGTGAGATGCATAAGCAAAATACTGAATGCACATTAAGGCAGTGAAGCAATCTTCCTGCTGTGATGCTGGGTGGGCTGGGACAGAGTAGGAAGCAGACAGTACAGTCATGGATTGTGGGCACAAGCACTGAGCATTAATGTTGGTAGTCCAGAACATTATACTCTCTTGCCACTTTAACCTCTCTGTGGTTGGACCGCCACTTGCCCTGATCCGAGAGTGAACATAGCATAGACTCCATAGGGCGCTGCAATGTGTTTTGGGGGATGTTTAATCTATTCACTCAATAATACCTCACACAACTGGTTTAAAGAGGTAGGCCAGGGATTGTGTGGCAATTTTGGCAAACTCTTAAGTCATTGATTGTTGATTTCTCATACGTGATTTATAATGTTATTTACCAAGTTCCAGGCCAATGTTCTATTGGTAAAATACAGAGACCATTTTTCAAGAATATGCCTCAAATAGACACATCCTCCTCTGTCTCTCGTATCTATTGAAAGATGTATCATATTTTTAAGTTTTATACATATAAGAGGGTTGTTACTTTATAACACTGTTTTGAAAAGAACATTCCCTTGTTGAGCTTCACTTGGCTACAGCTTGGTTAAGAAATTCAAAACCTCTTTGAGCTGCAGCTTGTGACAGGCATACTTCTGTTTAGTTTGTAGAGAACATAGTCAAGAACCACCAGTAATCATATTTTGACTTTCTTTGTAGATCACTGCAGCTTTACAGGGTTTATATATATATATATATATATATATATATATATATATATATATATATATATATATATATATATATATATATATATATAAAATCCTCTTTGTGCCTCAGGTGGCACATAAGGCTTCAGTGAGTGAGCGCCACCGTTGTCTGTTGATGGTCTCCCATGTCAGTCCACACGCCCTCATTTCTTTCTCCACTGTTCTCCTCCATGTTTCCTTTGGATAACCCCTTTTCCACCTTCCATCTGGTGTCCACCATAAGGCAGTTCTGGGTAGTGCGCCTGGTGTCATTCCACACACATGCCCAAGGCACCTCTATCTTTGTCTCTTAACAGCTAAGGCTATAATTCTTGTATTTGTTTTTTGGTGGAGCTCTTGATTTAAAATTGCTCTTGGTCAGAAAATTCTGACCAGACATTTGTTTTGGAAAGTGTTCAGCTTGAGGGCTATTCTTGATGTGATTTTCCAGCACTCTGCTCCAAATTACAGCACACTGAGGACATTGCTGTTAAAGATCTTCAGTTTTGTTTTTGCAACCACTTGTTTTCCAAATGTTGTTTAGCATGGAGAATGATAGGCTGGCTTTATTTATTCTTGTGTTAACATCCCTCTCTGTGTTCCTATCTATTGCTACACTGTTCCCCAGGTAGGTGAACTCTCACTTCCTCTATGGCCTTGTTGTCAATGGAGATGGAATTGCTTTTCTTTGGGTTCATTTGCATCAGTGTTGATTTGTTGATGTTTATTTGTAGTCCAAGCTTTTGTTCTGTCTCAGTCATTCTGTCAGTCTTCTCCTGCATGTATTTATGATGACTTGAGAGCAGGCTGATGTCATCTGCGTAATCCAGATCTTTAAGACAGGTGGCGAGTGTCCATCTGATTCCCCTTCTATTTTCTGCTGTAATTTCTTTCATAAGCCAGTCCATGGAGAGATTGAAAAGAAATGGAGACAGAACGCATGCCGGCTTTACCCCTGTGGTAACCTTGAAGCAGTCTGTCAGGTGATTCTTGCATATAACCTTACACTCAAAGTCACTGTATAAAAGTTTTATGATATTCACCATCTTTTGAGGAATTTCGTATGATCTCAGTATTTTCCACAGAGATTCTCGGGGAAGGCTGTTGAAAGCCCTTCCGAAATCTATGAAGCTGACATATAGAGTGCTGTTCCATTTGACTGAATGTTCATGAATTTATCTGAGGGTAGTTATATGATGTCATCCTAGATCACATTACTGAAACTTAAGTCAAGGAAGCCATCAAACACTTAAAAATGGAAAAGCACTTAGTGAAGATAGGATCTGCCAAGAGATGAAGAAAGCAAAGGAAAATGAAACACCCAAGATCTTCACCAAGATCTTTCAGGTGATATGGGATACTGAAGAAACCCCACAAGAATGGAAAACTGGCATTATTGTCTAACTTCCAAAGAAGGGAGACCCTGGAAATTGTAGTAACTGGAGAATGATCACTTTACTATCTATCACAGACAAGGTTTTCATCAAAATCATCCTCAAGAGAATTGCAGCTGCAGCTGACAAAATCATACGCAAAGAACAAGCTGGGTTCAGACAAGGAAAGAGCTGTGTCGACCACATATTCATCCTCTGACAAATTCTTGAACAGTCAGCTGAATTACGTGGTTATACTTGAGTCCAACTGCAGGAAATGCATGCGATAGGCCCCATGCAAGACTAATGTCACATTTCCATCTGCCACTGGGATTGACCTGAAAGCATTCTGAAATCAGGCTCATTTATTTGCATCAGCAGCATTTCGAGATTAAATCAATTTCAGTTGGAAATCTGTCTCTCCAACCCACAATGACTGTGGAAGCTAATTAATGAGCATCCATCACAAAGGAAGCAAGGGTTTAAAACCTCACTGCTGGAAAAACTTATGCAGGCTGAACATCCGCACTGTGAATGTATTGCAGTACTAACGGGACGTCTGGTGCAGATTGGATTGCAGATGGAATCGGCAGCCAACCCAGTTTGATTGAGATTGTGGACTGCAGATGGAATCGGAAGCAGACCTAGTTTGATTGGAATTGTAGACTGCAGATGGAATCGGCAGCCAACCCAGTTTGATTGGGATTGTAGACTGTAGATGGAATCGGAAGCAGACCCAGTTTGATAGGGATTGTAGACTGCAGATGGAATCGGAAGCAGATCCAGTTTGATTGGGATTGTAGACTGCAGATGGACCCAGCTTGACATTGGAACAAGATGAGAGTGAGTTGACCAATTAAATGGTGCAGATGGAAATGTCTCATGAGACTTCTAAGAGCAAGGGAAGAAAATCTAAACCAAGGACACCAACAATGCTTCCTAGTAAGCAATCTGTGGGTATGCGTGAGTTCAAGGGAAAAGTAAAATATCTAAATATCTAAAATATAAAAAGTATCTAACAAAAACTACCAATGTTCTTGTGCAAGGTACCACACTGATTAGTACAGTCTAGTAGTTCTGCAACTATCAATCTTTGAATGCGTTGGGATGTAGGGTTAGTTAAATACCAATGGAACTGTCTCAAATTGTCCTGGTGCACCTCCAGATTTAAGGTCTATATATATATATATATATATATATATATATATATATATATATATATATATATATATATATATATATATATATATATATATATAAAAGATCAAGATCCCAACACCAATGGGCAGTATGCAACAGATATAGTCAATGCTTATTGAATGGGTCCAAGGAAGTGTTGTTTCACTATTTGAGTTTGGAAAAATGTTTTGTTTTGTGCCAACACAGGGAGAAAATATAACCCTGCATGTGGTGCTTAAATATTAAAGAAGAGAATTTTGTCAAGACTCCTGATGATCTCAAACAAAGGCAATATTGCAGTTCAGCACAGAGAGAGTCAGTCACAGGAAAGCTTTTAAACTGCTCACATGCCATGGTTCTGAACATTTAAGAACTGCAATGTTTAGTTATTTAATTATTTTATTGTTTATTTATGTACTTATTTAACAGTAGGGATGGGGCATTCTTTGATGTAAAATGATACAGTAATAAATAAATTATTGAATAAACTACAATACAATATCTAATAGTCAGGTTTTCTTACTTAGTCTCAATGTGATTGTCAGTTCATCAAATAAGGGTTTTAACAAATAATAAGATTCTGTCTAGTTGTGACAGAGCAAATGGCCTCAAAGAAGCATGACAATATGATATAAACACGTATGAGAATGTATAGTAACAGAGGGTTGCCCAGGCAGGAGGCCAGTGAATTACTTGAAAGAGTCATGCAGGAATTAGAAGAAAATGACCATCAAACTGAGCAGGAATGCTGTTTAAAGATCCAGTAATGAAGATTCACTGTGCAATGGAGAGACTACAGAGGAGCTTTACTGCTAGACTTACGTGAGTGAGATCTGTTATATAACTTCTTACCTGTATACATTATTCTGATTTAAATAGTCGTTACAATATTTGAGGTCTGAATGATTTAATACACAGTGGTGCAATCTTTTGGGGTGAAAAGCCACAGCAATGACCATGGATTAAAGAACCACAGGGGAAAAAAATACAAACATAAAATGACAAACAAGAAAAGACTGTTTCAAGCCACACCACTCATTAAACATGCTGTATGTTTAAACACACCAGTTTGTTTTTTGCTTTCTGACTTGCTTCTACCAAAAAACTACAGTTGTCCAGCCTTCACCTCTAAATCAAAAGAGCTCTATCGTGTTCGATGAATCCAGTCTTGGTAAGTCTGGTTTAGCATGAGTTGCAATATTAGGATTATTGTTCTTGTTGCTTTTAACCCTTAGCTGTCCATTTATTCAGCGCTTGACAGGCATGTAAAGTCTAATTTATTTTCACATGCGCTGTTCATTTTACAGGCACTGTTTAAAGCATATGTTTTTCAGAGTAAAGCAGGTTTTCAAAGGCCCTGCTGCCAAGCTCCACCCCTTGTTCACTGTATTTTTCACATACATCTTTATAGTCATGCATACTGATAAATCCTCTCCTGATCTCGTTTTATCACCAAACTCCTCAATAATGCAATCCAAGTCTTTATTTTAATACTATAACATCTCGAAAAGCTCTGCAAATGTCTGTGATATTTTTTCAGCGCTGGATGCAAAAGCAGCTATCTTCTTTGTTTATGTCCGTGTTCTCTGTGCTGCAGGGGCTATGTCCTTTTTTCGGCTTCATTCGGCTCCTATCAGTCTCATTCAGCCATTGAAAGGTTTTCTTGGCTTTTTCTGGAGAAAAAACAACTAAAGACCTGTGCTTGACGTCTTTTTGATGATGCCGGACATCGGACTGGAAAGGGAAAATTGTAATGTCGGACCTGGTCCGACATAGGACCGCAAAGGGTTAATATTTTCAGTTTAAGGTCAATAGTGAGCCACATACAATAGTACATTTTGATTTGTACAGGTTATAGTGAGATTTCAAACATGGGAATAAACTCCTTAGACTTGGACAAGAAAGATTTAATGAATACAAAACCATATGTAATTCAACGAAACAAGATTTGAAAAAATACATTCAAAGAGTACAATTGGATAAGCATTGCTTAAATGGGATCCAACTCTGGGAGACTGTTCTTCCTAATGCTATTGGTGTTGTTTAACTTGGATGTCACATCGGTTAATTGGGATACAATATTTTCAAATGATGAATGGAGATCACTTTTCAGAGAAAGACAGGTCGCGTAGCACAGTGCAGTGAGCATGTGATTACGCTGTGACTTGAGTAAACCACGCTGAGCTCTTGAAGGAGCTGCTGGAGTATCCTGTGATTTCTCAGGCTGCTGTTGCAAAGAAAGTTGGTGTGTCAGCATTGCACATACCTCGCTTTTTGATAATGTGATTTCATTATTTTTCACTTCATGCAGAATTTTTAAAAAAGCTATTTTATTTAGGAACAAAAAAAATAAATTGACGTATTTTAAATTACATATTTAACATTTAATCCAAATGTGAAATTATTTCATTATTTTTCTTTTCATTTAGAAACAAAAATGTGTGATTAAGGTCATCTCAAATGTCTCTCATTTAATTAGGACAGCCCTTATTCAGGACAATTTTACTTCTCTCCCAAGGTGTACCCAATAAAGCGGCACTGACTATTGTAATTCTGGAGTGATTTGGCGTGTTAGGCAAACACCCTTCTAGTCCAGTCCCACTTAGTTCAATTGACTTTATTGTTATGAGCAAGTAACAATTTCTTTCAGATTGGATAACTGTACAGTAAGTAAAAAACTGGCTGCTTGGCTACTTGTTTTCTTTTCCAAATTAGGTTGGGTGTTGAGTCGCTGGATGCCTGAAACTCATTTTAGAATTACTCACCCAAAAGCCAATATGCTATGAACAAAATAAGCAATTGTAACCAACAGTTTATCAAAACCTCAAGCACTTAACAAGATAGAAACTAACAGTTTGCTTCCTCAGAAAGCAACCATCACCCACAGATCAATAATTTCCAATACAAGGGGTGTCATTATATTATCAAACAATTACTTTTATTCAAAGTTTTCATTTCAAACCCAAGTTTTATTTAAAAAGAAATTGTTTGAACATAATGATTTTTTTTGTGAAAAATGTCTTTAAGATTTGAGGCTGCAGACATGATTAAAATAATTATTATAAACTGGAGAAGAGTGTAAAAGTGGTAAAAATCACATATTCCATGTGGGGGGGGGGTGACCTCGACAAAAAACTGATCATTTTAAAGCACGTTTCAAGAGCTAAGAGTTAACCCCTGGTTCCACTTAAGGTGGAATGACCCTATAGAATATTGGTATTGTATAGCAAGAATAACTTTACAGACATTATTTGTCTTGTGACCGCCAAACTGAAATATTCACTAGAGAAGTTGTTTCACCTTTAATGGAACTACTGCAGGATAGAACTTATCTTACATTTTTGACCATCACCTGTAAGCCATCTTATAGAACCTTTTCCTTTAGATTATTTCATCCCTGTTTTCTTCAATTTGAAAAGCCCTATGTGTACTGCTACAGCCCACAGATCACAAGGAATAAAGAGCAGCTCTGCTGTCTAACCAGTTGTCTCTTTTCTCCCAGCAAACTTGGCAGCAGATGTTGCCAAGCTGCTGAACTAGTATTTAAACCAGCAAGATCCTGATTGCATGACTCACACTGCCTTCAATAGGTGAGTAACAAGAGACCCCCTTGCAGCTATTGATTTTGTGTTTATAAAAGTTTCTGTGAAAAGAATGCAAGGGATGCTGTTCAAAATCAAATTCAATAGGGAGTAATCGTCCTTGGCTGCATAATCTCATTGCCATCCATTACTTCAATCACTCATCCATGAAAACTGTAATAATACATTAGGCAGAGCTTTTGTCTTTTTGACATGGTTTCTCACTCCCTTTTCCCATTGATGCCCCTGGAAAAAACAGATCACATTACGTTTCCCCATTGACCCACGATGCAGTGAAGCTTTGTCTTCATCACAGACACTTCATCAGGAACAGACCAACAGTTCAGTTCATGACCCAAGTCACACAAAACCTGTACTTAATTTTATTAGTATACTCTATTATTGCAAACCAGAAAGTGGAAAATTGTGTTCATTGTACCTTGGGGAATATACTAGATGTATTATGTTGAAAGAACAACTTTTTAAATATGCTTTCATTAGTTCAGCTGTTTTTAAAGACAAAGCTTTCTAATATAAATTGAAGGGATAACTGAAACGAAGCTTGGAACAAAGTGAAATAGCATATAAAAAGCAAAAGAGAATTTAGCATCTTTATGCTAACCAGTTTATTTGCCACTGGACTATGTAGTAGCAACATGGTAAAGGTGTCTTCAAGACACTTTGATATGTGAGTATTTTTGTTTGTGAGTCTCTGGGGTGACACACTGGGACTACGTTATAGGGCTGGCAGACTGTAATCTCGCTTGGCTTGTGCTAATCATTAATGCTGCTGCTTTTCTACCCAGTGATTAATGTTTGCAGTACATAAGTCTTAGATGATCAAGTCATGAGGGGACTAATACTAATCCAGTGCTTGATTTAAATTACCAAAGGGAGGTATAGAAGGTATAAAAGTATTTAAAAGTATTAAATAACTTGTTCCTTATCGTACTTTTTGGACCAGCTTCTAGATATCCCTGATCATATCAATTCAACAGTGGGCATGTTTGTTTTGCAAGTTGCACCTTTTTTTTTTTTTTTTTTTGTATTTTCAATTTTTTTTGAGTGAAGAAAATAATTGTCATCAGTTTCCGAAAGAACTCCTCGGTTGCCACAATGATATGAATATTCATGTCTGCCTTAAGTATTAGATGTTCCCCTTGGAGCCTCCTTCTATCCGAATATTCCATGGAGGTTTGATTGCCGTGAAAAGTGGATTAACCCGCTTGCAGCCCAGATAGCTTAACTAAAGAAAGAGGTAAGCTGAGCTAAATGAATAGTATAAAATTAAAGTAAGGAGGATGGCATACTATAATATTAAAATATTTATATTATATTTCAGGGCTTTTATTTTATTTATTCCCTCCTTCAGTGTGTATTTTTTATACTATCTGAGACTGGAATTATAGTGCACACTGCACCACTATGGTAATAGGTGACAGTGAACTGCACCATGAACTGCAGGAAGCTAACATAACATATTAAGTATAGGTAACATTTTCTTTTATTGTGCATCCAATATATTATGTTTATCAGTTAAGCTAAAATCAGAAGCCTTAAATATAATTAATCAGCAGCAAAGTATATTTAAAGTTAAATCAATGCAATATGTAACAGTGTTGACAGCAACCCCTTACCAGTGCTGCTGTATTGTGCAGGAGACAGGTTAAAAGATCCTGACTGTACTGTTACTGCATTTTGCATAGGAGATGAAAACGGCACACCAGTCGAGATAAAGAGGGCAGCCCAAAGGCTCAGCCGAGAGAATCACAGAGCACCTGCAAGAGGAGATTACTTTGGTTTGACCACGTTAATAGAAAGGAAAAAATTATTGACTCTCCTGAGCCACTTTGGGCTTGTCCTTTAGGGGCAGCAGTAAAGCTGGTAGAAAATTACATGGCAATGCATGGCTGAGCAGCATGTAGCAGCAGTGAAAACTCGTTTAGATGAAATACAGCAGATCTGATGAGCCAAGGAGCTTGGGAGGCAATGAGTCGGCCTCTAGGTTACCAGTCACACAGCCTGGCTTCATCTATCATGGTATCACTGCATTTATTTGAAAGGGTTCTTATTATTTATGCATTTTTCTTGGAGTGGTTCAGTTGGAAATGCAATTTACTGTGCCATGTTACTGTGCACACTTTTAACTTCAAGCACTCGGACAGTAAATGTGTCCAAAGGTGTACAGAAAAAAAAAAAAACCCTTCTGTACCTTATTTACAGTTTACATCCATATATTGTAAGGTTGTCTCAGTTGCTGTAAAGGAGATCAAGACAGCACATCTATTATGATCTATTGAACTAAATGAAATATTAACAAATTCAAATTGAAATAAACCAGTAAAAGTACACACACTGACTATAAGGGGACCTTTCACCATGCCAGCCTCACCTTTTTGCTCTATCTACATAAAGGTAGAGGAGGTGGCAGAGTTCAAAGCTCACATAATTTGAATAAATAACCATTTAGCACCCTGCACTTAGGGTTCTCCAGACAAACCCCCAGGCAAAGACAGACTTCTAGAGAAATGAAGCTCGAATCACTCAGAATGAAGACATTTGAAACGACTTCCTCTATAAAAGCAAGCCCTGTGTGTTACATTGCAAAGTCTTACCAGCCTCAGCATTTACACCTTCACTGGTTACATTATCACTTGAGACAAATTAGTATCTGTTCTATAAAAAAGGGGCAATTTCTTAGTCCCCACTTTGATTGGAAATTAAGTATAAGGACTCCAGTTTATCTATTAAATTCATTGAAGGAAATCTTTTGAAGTCTCAACAGGACAACAGTGAATTTCATTAGCGGAAGACAATCTCCCCAGATAACATCAGTCCAGGATTGTATCACATAAATGGCGCTGTACATAAAAACAATCTACAGGGGACCACACCACACAATGGGTGTGCAGTTGCTAATATGTAACAAAAGACGCTTAGCAATACTTGCCATTGGCGTGTTTTAATAACTGAATACCGTAATTCATTTTTAATGCCTTTGATAATGGCTAAAAATCTATATTTTGACAAATCAAAACTGCAGCTCTGAATTTGCTCTATCAGATGTGATAGAGAGAGAAGAGAGAGGAATCCACAAGAGGAAGGCTCTCATTAGCGTTCTAAGGAGCATGTTTCTATGTATTCTTCAGTTACATAATGTAATACATAATTAAGCCTTCTCCATCAATCCACGGTTTTTACATTTTTATATCTCAAAGAAGTTCAGGATTTCGACGCTCAGCACCTGACCCGAAAATGCTTTACAAACCATTGTCACAGTTTGCTCAGGCACATGCTTAAAGCGAGCTTTGTGGCATTGGGAAATGCAGATTTAGGTGTATGCCATTGCTGACCTGGAACCACACTCCCCATGCGGTCATCATCACTGTTAAGATGTCCGGATGGCTGCTTCAAGTGCCTTTTACAAGTATTTCATAAGGGACCGGTCATGAAATTGTGTAAGCCATGGCAAAGTAGTTTAACGTGTGATGGGTATTCTACGGCTAGCTGTAAAAACAAAACGATCACTGACACCAACTATCTAACGAAGTTCTGACCCAGTTTAACGGTAGAGAAATAGAAAGGCAAAAACCTTAAGGTTTTTATTTAACTCCTATACTGGGATAAACCAAAAATGGATTTGACAGCCCTGGTTTATCACCTTGAATTTCATCAGCCGCCTATCATTGATTGTAACGGGATTACCCTGAAAAATAAGTGCTTGATTCACATGAGGGGTAGGCCTATTCCCTGGGGTTGTATCTTATCCCTGGTGGCAATCCAGAAGTAGACTAACTTAGGATAGCAAATGAAATAGCATCACTTTATTACAGGGTGTGTATACATAGCTCTTTCCTAGCCCTTTATACAAGTCTGCAGTGTAAAAGAGCATCACGTAAAAAGCTAGAATAGTTTATGTACTAAAGTGGGTTTTAAGGGAAATCATAGTTTTAAAGAAGTCTAGATATGGATTTCCATGCATGGGAAAATGTGTTTCTAGTTGCAGAAAGATCACTTTGAGCTTTAGTTGTTTTTCTAATTATAAGTAAAGTTTTACATTTCACGTCGTTCTGCTCTAAATGTCAAAACTATTTTTACGTTATACTGTCAGTCTATGTTCTCTGACAGTGTGTGTCTTTTAAAAACAATTCTTAACTTTCTTTTAGCATCTTTAACATCACGTCTTGCTTTACTTGTCTGTAGAGCATAGTGTTTTATTTTTGTTTCGATGCAGGAAAAATGCATTTCTTTTGCCGTCACACAATATGTTTACTTCCTGTGCAGCAGGCACCGTACTACTTTGAATAAGTGCCGCATTCAGATAACAGATTTGTAATAGACATTGCCCTCGAATAAATGCCGCTCTCAATAATGAAACATGGACCTTTATTTCCCCAACTCAAATAAACTAAGCACTTAAAGAAACATATACAAAACACAGTATGATAAAACATTACAAATAGAAACTTGAATAAACTTGAATAAAATGTATTTAAAGGAATACAATTACACACTGGAGCATACCAGTATTTTACTGTAAAGTTTATGGAAAAAGATACCGTAGTTACACAGCACTATGTACTGATACAGCAGCACTAAAATAAAATATATATATAATATATATAATATATATATATATATATATATATATATATATATATATATATATATATATATATATATATATATATATATATATGGTACACTGAAATTTTTATATTTTATTTTTAAACACTGAAACTCAGAATCAATTATTGTAAGGTGACATTGGTTTTATGTTGGGAAATATATTTAAGAAAAATAAAAAACTGAAATATCTTGCTTGCATAAGCATTCAACCCCTGTGCTGTGGAAGCTCCCAGTTTGCACCGATGAAAGAAATTGCCCTAACAAGGACACAATTACCTTACCATTGGACTCCACCTGTGAACCATTCAAGTTGCTGTCACATTTTCTGGATAAATGAATACATTTTTGGATATCCCAGTGAGCACAGTTGGATCAATAATCAGGAAGTGGAAGCTGCATCACACCACCCAGACACTGGCAAGAAAAGGCCATGCCTCAAAACTCAACGCTCAAACAAGAAGGAGACTTGTGAGAGAAGCCACAGAGAGGTCAACAATCATTTTGAAGGAGCTACAGAGTTCAATGGCTGGGAGTGGAGTAATGGTGCACCAGTCAACCATATCAAGAGCTCTGCATAACACTGGCCTGTATGAGAGGGTGGCAAGAAAGAAGCCGTTACTCAAAAAGTGCCACCTGAAAGCATGTCTGGAGTTTGCCAGAAACCATGAGAGTTACCCAGCTGTGATGTGGGAAAAGGTTTTGTGGTCAGATGAGACCAAGATAGAGCTTTTTGACCAAAACTCAAAGCGCTATGTGTGGCGCAAACCTAACACTGCCCATGCCTCAAGACACACCATCCCTACAGTGAAGTATGGTGGTGGCAGCATCATGCTGTGGGGATGCTTCTTATCAGCAGGGACTGGGCATCTTGTTACAATTGAAGGAAGAATGGATGGAGCAAAATACAGGAAAATACTGCAAGAGAATCTGCTTCAGTCCGCTAAAAAACTGAAGTTTGGGAGGAAATTCACCTTTCAGCAGGACAACGATCCCAAGCACAAGGCCAAAGCAACATTGGAGTGGCTCAAGAACAAAAAGGTGAATGTCCTACAGTGGCCCAGTCAAGGTCCTGATCTCAATCCCATTGAGAATCTGTGGCACAATTTGAAAATTACGGTCCACAAGCGTTGTCCAAACCACCTGAACAATCTGGAGCAAATCTGCCAAGAAGAATGGGCCAAAGTCACTCCGACACTGTGTGCAAAGCTGGTACATACTTACCCCAAAAGACTTAAAGCTGTTATTGCAGCAAAAGGTGGCTCTAAAATATTAATGTATAGGGGCTGAATACTTATGCAAGCAAGATATTTCAGTTTTTTTTATTTTTCTTAAAAATATTTCCCAACATAAAGCCAATGTCACCTTACAATAATTGATTTTGAGTTTTAAAATAAAATATCGAACAAAATGAAATTTCAATCTACCATTTGTAATTCAGTAATATGAGCGAATTGGTCAGGGGTCTGAATACTTTTGCAAGCCACTGTGTGTGTGTGTGTGTGTGTGTGTGTGTGTGTGTGTGTGTGTGTGTGTGTGTGTATATATATATATATATATATGTATATATATAATATATATATATATATATATATCGGATATTAATCGCAAAAAAAGTAATGCATTAATGCAAGTAATGCAGGAGCTGTATGATTCTGTATGTTTCTTAAATGCATTTCTGTTTTAGTTGTATTCATGGTATTTTGGCTGATAAGAGATGCTGCAGAATCTTGATCCAGGTAGGAAGTTTGGAGAGTGGGGGTGTGGTATTTTGGAGTGTCATGCAGAAGCTAGAGTAGCTCTTGCTGTGGCATTGTTGTTTAGGAGATAGCCATGGGATCAACTCATCTTTCTCACTGAAGCCCTGCCTGGATCAGGAGACCAGGAGTGTTTAGTTGTCTTGCTGGTTGAAGAGAAAGAAACACCCCTCAAATACCACAATTAAAATTGTTCTAAAAACCGTAGTACTTCTAATTACCGTAGCCCTTGAGTAAGCAATTCTAAAATAAACGCAGTGGTGTTAATCCAAAGTAATACAGTATTAGAACCTCTTCTAAAGTCCTTTGGATTCTTCCAGGATAGTGGTCCGATGATCCAGTGGTCATGATCCTTTGTATAATTGTGACTGTTTGGTGTCCACAGTCGAAATTACTTATCGAAAATATAATGACCACTGCGGAGGACATTAATGCTATTATAAATCAAACAAATTTGTTTTTTGGTTATATTTTGAACGGTATTGTTTAGTGTACTTGAAATTATTGTCTTAGTTTAAAGCAAATCCTGTTAACTTTTAGTGGGCATCCATTATAGTATAATGACCAATCTACTCAGGTTCTGATTGGAACAGTTTGACAGTGTTTAATGTTTATGTAACGTGTGTGTTATTTTAATTTAGTGCATCACATGACAAATGTATGGAATTGTATACATTGAATACCATGTTAGCCAATTGTGTTTCATGCTTTGCTTATAGAAGTCGATTGAAGTATTTACATAGCTGTTAGCACAGGACAGGCTTATCACGCAAAACAAGGTTAAAACTGTTTTAACAGTTACAATAGGGGCCAGAGTTGTTCATCAATTTAAATACAGTTATGACTTTCATCAGGCTTGGAAATTCTGTTTGCTTTTCATTATTGCTGGTGTTTGGCTAATATAATTAGTTTGGAATTGATTCTATTTGTTCTTTTAAACTGCCTTCTATTGGACGTATTGTGTACAGAATCGGTATAGAGTAGGACCTGAAAGAAATACAATCCATAAAGATGTGTTGTGTGTTTGAGAAAGCTGTTAATTGAACATTTTAGCCAGATTTACTCTTTTAAGCAGCTTGCTCAGTCTGTTTGTTTGTCAGACTTTCATTTCTCCATGTTATCATGCATCTCTTCTGGATTATGGAGGTCTTTTACATTACTGATGTAATTGTGTGATTTTGTGTTTACAGCCGTGGTGAGGGATGTACTGACAACTCTTGATTAGGAAGACTCCAATTCGACTAATCCTAGTAGCTTTTAAAAACACGTACAAGTAAAAATAGTAATGTGCATAAACACAGCATTTCAGCTGAACAAGAAATATCGACTTTAAAAATATAAAAAAACTCCCTGTAGGCCAGACAGCTCATGGAATTGAAATTAGATCAAAATCTACTTCAAATCAAGTCAAATTCTTGTATCTGTCACATTGGAGACAGCTACCAGTAGACATTTTACCCATGTCTAGCAAACTGCTGTTTTTAGCTCCTAGGAAGATTTCACTAGAATAACAAAGCCAGTTTTTCAGCATGTCCACAGGTTACTTTTAAACCTTATACATGTTGAGTCCTCTAATTAAAACTCATAATCTATTCATACCAGAGAACTGACAGGTACTTTACTTGAAAAGCACTTACATGCTGCTTTATATGAAAGGATAGGTGTACGCTGAATTTAATTTAGTTTAAATGAAACCCATTAAGTAGGCATTTTTACTCAGCACATTTTTGACCACTGGAGTGGATAAATTATGACTGCAAGGGGTTACTCTGTATTGACGGGTGAGAGATGGATGGATGCTGGCAGTAGGTAATTTACTGTCATTGGTAAATGAGCATTGTGTTTGTAGGGGTGTCATTTAAATTGAAAAACCAATAAATAGAATGAATAAGCTCTAACTAATAAAACAAAAACAATTGTTGATAATTATCCCAGACCACAGGGATCTAGTGCAGGAAGATGGAATGCTTTCTGAGAACTGTAATCAGGAGAAACTTTGCATGGATTTTGCACGTCATATTATGATGAAGTCACACCATGCCTGCTTTATGGATACAGTCATGGCAAGCAATGATGTCTCAGTGATATAGCTCTTAATATTGATATCATGGGAACCATTGTCGTTTTATTTTATTTTTTTGGATTATAAGATGCTCAATTATTTTACCCCATTTTCTTTTCCCTCAAGTAAGTTTCAGGTGAACTGGAGGTCAGTGAGTGTGCTGTGATTCCCCGCTCAAGCCAATCACATTACATTTGGAGACTCGATCAGGATGTCTGCAAGCTACTGGCCTCTGGAGAACGAAGCCAACCTTACAAGTGTCCACTTGAGCTCACTGGGCACTTTGCCACTAGGGGAAGATGTAGCACATTCTGGAAGACAAAGACCAGTCTTGCCGGTGTGAGATCACCTGGCCAGTAGGGTTTGCTGTATCGTGATGAGGAGAAAGTCTTGCCAGTTTGGTCTCCCTAACACCCGGAAGTGCCAGAGCCAATGTACCAATCCCTTTGGAATCGCAGCAAAGACTGGCGACTTTGCATAGCCAGGATGCAAAAATCAGTTTTTACATGTTATTTTTTATTTTATGCATGTTATGTAATAATATGTTATTTTATTATAAAGTGGAATCTCTACTTTAATTTATATCTTTCAATAGAACAATCAGAAATGATAGAATTCACTTTCTAACTGCCCTAAGGTACAGAGATATTGGTCGCATTGTACCATTGTGGTGACATGTTTATATATTGACATTACCAATGGTATGACCTAATACACAATGGTAATCTACTGCAGAACCACTGTGCTACTCTTTCAAAACCACTTTGGTCCACATTCCAGAATCCATTGTGTCGTCATTACTGATGTTAGCTGATATCAAGGGTAGTGTCTTGAGGAGGCTGCATCAAGTACAATACAGTCATAATGCTGTGTCCTATCTTTACTCCTGTGGATTCAGACCAGTGTATAAGGAATGACTGGTTTTATTAGGCTTTTTAAGGGCACTCCAGTTATTTTCAGCTGGATTAGGAGGAACATGACAGTAGCTAATTGTTAATGAATATTCAGTGAAGTACATTTTCTCAGGCAACATGGAAATGGACAATGTCACAGTGAACGATTTACTGCTGAGGATAATGATGATAGAGCAGCTGTAACTGTGCATATATAATACAGAGTTTAAGGAATTGTACAAGACAGAATGAATGATTTAAGAAGTCCATGCGCTGAAGTGAATGTGGTAAAATGCTATTAGCCACAGGTACTAAGGGTGGTTCAACATTTCTAACATTTTCAGGAATGTACAATCTATACTTTTTTCTCTCCCCCTCCCCTCATCTCACCCCTCTCCCCAGTCACAGAACGCTACTGTACAATTGAATTGTTTTTGTTTGTTTTGTTTTTTTAAACACTTTTATAGTAATCCAGGATTATTTTACTATCAACATTTTTACATTTTGTGAAAAGCACAAAAAGTGAAAACCCTGCCTCACCCCTCCACGTTTCATACGTTTACAGAAATGTTAGATGATCCCTGAAGCTGCCAAGCACAATCAAACAACAAAGAATATTTTCAAAACGATGCTGTAATGATTTCAGTGCCCTCACTTGCAGATTCCTTTTTTTCGCAACAGCTTTGTCACACTCTTCACTGAATTATCAATGTGTTAGTTCTGTTGTAAATGATTACTTTTGGTGGTGGGAGTATTTCTCCATCATATGTGGTGGACAGACATTTATATTCCTGAGAATGCAAAAGCTAATCTTCTTGACTTTGTAACAGAACTAGCTCGCATCTTCTTTCATCTCAAAAGATATGCAAGGTTAGGCCTGCTAATTACCTGAGTGCTGAGTGACCTTCATGCAGTCCATGCCTGATTCCAAAGTGCTATACAGAGTCTGGCTGTTTCCAGAGAATTCATATTTCCCTATGTATATTAATAGCAAAGTAGTTATAAATAAACTAACACCTGATTATCTTCTATAAACTCATTCATATTGAATTCAAAGGAAGTTACCATTTTATAATGATACATGTACTACTCATCTCTCCCATACACCCTCCTTCTCTCTTGCTCTCTATCTCAAATTATTATTATTATTATTATTATTATTATTATTATTATTATTATTATTATTATTATTATTATTATTATTATTATTTAGTAGACGCTTTTACCCAAAAGCGACTTACAGAGACTAGGGGGTGAACTATGCATCAAAAACTGCTGCTGCAGAGTCACTTACAATAGAATACATGCATTGTAAAAGTGAATGTAGCTAATGTACAGACATTTTTAACATCAGTATACACCATATTAAAAATAACACTGCCCTGTGCATCAAATGAGGTGCAGGCTGCAATCTAGTGTCCAATTCTGCTACCTCTTTCTTGATTTGAAGTGTCTCCCTCTGTCCTCGTGAACCCTCCTTCTCTTTCTGCCAGCTCAAGGCAGTTTTTTTTCTCTACAATGGAGAATTCAATCTTTTGATTCAATCTCTCCGCTGTCAATCTGGCTCCACAGTCTGCCTCTCTGAGTTTCCAGTTTGATTTTTGTCTGCCAGTTTCAATCTGCAGTTTGTGCCCCTTCCCCCTCCCTCTCCCACTCATTGAAGTTGGGATGCACCGACCTGCAGTATGCACATACTATGTCTCCTCTAGGTTTAAATGTCTTCTCTGACGTCTTTGTGCCGTGTTCAAAGAAAGGTTTTACTTGAAAGCATGTTCTGGTGTGAGAAAACTCTTTAAATGGCTGGTGTCACAACAGTAGAACTACAAATCCCCTCCAATGAGATATGCCTCAAGTCTCATTCGTTTGGCTAATTTTTAGGCCTCTGTTTTAGCAGTCTCATTTCAAAAAGAAATAGTAATGCATTTTAATGTATATAAAGATATGCATTTGGGTGATCTGACCTTGGTATCTCTGTACACCAAGAAATTACCTTTAGTAAGTGCAATAGTATAATTCCATGATGGTCTTTGTAAAATAAATAAATAAATAAATCTAACTAGCAAGTTCAAAAGATCATTCTCCAAGGAACTATACTTCAGTACAACACTGCCCCCTATTGGACTATTCCACACCTCAACACACTTTTTTACTTACTTTTTAGAATAAGTTTAAAATCTGGACTAATCAACTAAATGATTTGTACAGATGAGATTGGACTAAGAGGTCAGTGGGTCAGACTTCAGTTGGTTGATTTGCAGGATATCAATTAAACAGGTGCCAAATGTTCTGAGAGCATCCAGAATTAAATAGCTTTTGTTATAGAGGTTAATATTTCAATAGTCCTGCTTGGAGGCTGAAGAGCAATTAAATAGTTTATTGTAGTATTTCTAAAACTCTAGACATTGCACAGGAGCAGAGACTAGGTGCAATGAATACCTGCTTTAGCTATAAAAAAGCTGAAAGAAACCACTGTAAGCAAATCCACCATAACTAACTCTGATTAGAAGTTTCCTAACTGAAGGTCGGTCAATTAGAAAGAATTTAATTAGAGGACTAATTAAATAGCTGGCAAATGCATCAGCAGCATAGCATGTTAGCCACCTGCAGTGCCACGCTATCCTGTACATGTTACACTAAAATATACTTCCTTGGTGTCTGTTTACTACTTGTAGTTGACATTCTAGTTTGTTTGCTTTAGAGTATAATCTGTCCCTCCCTAACCTGCTTGCCAGTATGTTACTCTATGAGCCAAATAGGCATAGCCTTGAAGTAATGGGAGGTTGGAACCAAGGTTTCATTATCCAGTATCTTAATTATTTCATACAATATCGCTATTTTATTACTGGAGCCCATATTCTTGAGTTGCTGTTGTTGCTTCCTGGTGCCAAATCATATGTAGTTCAAACTCATTCCACTGGTCTAGCTGAAGTCAGACCTTGTGACCAAATAAAAAGGTACCAGGATGCAGCAGTTTATCTATAGCATTGTATTTGAAATAGCATTTACTGAATTAACTTGTGAAAAGATTCTCAGCACAAGAAAAGAGGTCCAGTAATAATGTTAAAAAAAGCTAAAGTAAGAAAACTGATTTTAAAACCGCCTATTGTTATTTAAATGTTGTCTTGGTTAGAATTAACATTTATCGAAAAGCCTATCAAAATGTGATTAAACTTGGTTAAATATTTAAACTAATTTTCACGGGGCGTGAGCTGGGGGTGTAAGGATAGGGCAGAAGAAGCAGAAGGGACGGTAAGTAGGACAGAGGACCTATGATAGAAGAGCAGGCGAGGCCCACTTTAGTAGCAGACCAGCGAAGCTGGACACGGAAGCTAGGATAGAAAGTGGTCACTGACTTAGGGCGGCGATGCTGACACAACCCAGGGGCGAAGGACCCAGCAACCGAAACCGGATAGAAGGATGGTCACTAACTGACGGCGGCGATGCCAACACAACCCAGGGACGATGGACCCAGCAACCGAAGACCGGATACAGAAATTGGTCATTGACTGAGGGCGGCTATGCCGACACAACCCAGGGGCGAAGGACCCAGCAACCGAAAACACATATGAGGGTTATGACTCGGGGAGCCGCCCCTCGGAGGAAGACGGTCCCGGAAGACCGGGACATGAAAGGAGATAGAGAGGGAGAGGTACCCAGCGTCTGAAACTTCTGTAAAGGGGCGCTCGTTAGACCCCCAATTGGCCAAGACGTCACGCTGCCTGGGACCTGAGATAAGAACAAAGCATAAAGGTTAGTATGGGACTCAAGCATGAGTAGCCACGTCCCGAATTGAGACAGATTATAGAACAGAGCCTTGTGTGAGGCAAGATAAGCGCAGGATCTGTGAAAGAACAGAGTGTGGCCGGGGGTCCGCTCTGACTCACATGTTGAGAACCCCCCTGAAGGTCAAGGGAGGCTGAAGCCTGCCCTGAGGTCGGGGAAGTGAGATCATTTGCCCCACAAAAGGATGGACCCCTGGCTCCTCACCAAATCTCCCACACCGTGAGATAAACAAAAGATAGCACATGCCAGCGCATAACAAACAAAAGACTAGAAGGACAAACGGGACAAACAGGAGGATGGTTAGTAATTTAGTGGGATATGACTCTGTGTATACCTGCTGCTCAGTGGAGAGGAAAAAACCCCTTGAAGCTGATTAGGGGAAAACCTCTAGTGGCCCTGGCAGACAGGTAGCCCCCACTCCGGGCATGCTAGCATTTTTAGAAGGAGCAGCAACTATATCAGGGAAGGATGAATGAATGTAGGAATCCACTGCGGAGGAGGACCAGCTCCCCACATTCGTGATCAGGCTGGGGGGGGGGGGGGGGAGTCGAGGAGGGAGGCCTGCTCTGGAGGCGAGGGCAGAGAGGAGGGAGGCCTGCTCTGAATGCGAGGGTGGAGAGGAGGAAGGCCTGTGAGGAGGTGAGGGTGGAGAGGAGGGAGGTCTGCGAGGAGGCGAGGGTGGAGTCGAGGAGTGAGGCCTGCTCTGGAGGAGGGAGGGGTCGAGTACTTGATACTTGACGGGTGAGTGAACCGACCATGCTGAATTGATCCGTCTTGAGGTATGCAGCAAAGTGATGGAGTAAGCATGGAAGGCGGCCGAGAGGCAGCTGATCTCCATGGGTAAATCATTGTAGGGGGAGAAGCGGCTTTTCTGAAGAGTGGAAATTAGCAAATGGAGAATGTATGTTGATATAGACAGAGAGGAAGGTGAAGCAGGGGGAAAGCTCTTAATCCCACAGAGGGTCAGGCAGAATGCTGGTATGGAGAGACTGGAGGAAGGTGGAGAGAATCCCTAGCACGGACGATGAGAGCCAGGTTTTGATTGAAGGGCTATGATTATTCGAATCTGGGCGCGGAGGGTTGAAGACACTGAGCAGGCTGTAGAATAGGAGCTCTCTCCTCAAGGTGAAGGGCTGCAGACATGTAATGCTGAGGAGATTGAAGGATGTTACTGAGAGTAGGATTCAGTCAAATAGCATCTGGAGATGCTGAGGATTCTGGATGGGGGTTGTGGAAGCAAATGGGACCAACTGACTGAACTTGGATACCGAAAGTAGAGGCAGAAGGAGAGCTGGAACTGAGGGCTGAGGTGGCAGCTGGACTGAACGAACATATGAATCGGCTACTGGGGAAGCACGGCGCCTTTGCGCCCCATATTCTAGAAATGAGGGCAGAGATGAGATGCCGCCTTTTTATGTGTTATTTAATACAGGATCGATCAGTGGTTTGCTACTATCATGTCTGCTTGAAATGGAAAAGGTAAACTCACATTCAGAGATTTGGGTTTCGCAACCCAGTTATTCTCTTAATAGTGGAAATCCTTAGCTCATAATGAAGACAGATTGCCAGTCTCGTACCACATCTCAAGCCAAGTATTAATGCTGTAACATTTGGGAGGATGAGCGGAAATATGAATAGGATTGCTGAGGAAGTGCCCCGTATTTTGATTAGATGGGGATTCGTATTAGCCTTGATTGTGGGAATGCTGCCACGATCTGCGTATTGGAGGAAGGCTGGAGCATTGTAGGCTCTAGAGAAGTGCAGCTGCAGATTTAAACAGTAAACTAGAGCGACTTTTGCAGCTGCAGTAGTGAGCTGATCCGAAGAGGGAGTGGAGATCTGCTGTAGTGAGGAGCGATTAACAGCATTGGGTGGGATCTGCTGAACAGAGCAGAGGTCTGAGGAAGAAAACAATGGAGTGCTGTCAGTAGTGTGCAGGCGTCCAGCTGTGAGAGCAGAGATATGCTGAAGCAGAGATCTGCAATAAAGAATGGAAGACTACCATCGGTAGAGTGTGGTGGTCTGCTGCAGAGAGTAGGGATCTGCTGAATGTAGTAGATATTGGTCTTACAGTGTTAAGGCAGATTTAGATGGAGCCAGAGATGGGGCTGCTTTTGGGCAGAGATGAAGATTGCAGAGATCTGAGACCACTGCAGAACCAGAAAGGATGAAGAATTCATTGCTCCGAGGCATCTGCAAAACTTACTGATTGGTCAGGAGCAGTTTATTGTCTATTGGGGGTAGGCGGACATTGACTGGAACGTTGATAAATCGTAGGACATGGTTCCATGACTGACTGGCGGCTCTCGTTGATGAAATGATGACTTTGATGAAGCTGGTTGGATTGGAGGAGCAGCGCCAGATGAGGAAACATGAATCTGGGAATAGGAATTAGTCACAGGAATGGATGCGTGATGCAGGGAAGCAGGACGTTACTATGATACTACTGAGCATCTCAAAAACAGCTGAGTAAGTGTGGCAAAGTGCCCGCCCCTGTGTATATTATCTATTATATGTTGCGTATGGTGTATTAAATGTTGGTGTATAGTCATTGGTACAAGGGATATAAATGGGTCTGTGTAACATGAGTGTTTAAAATGTATATTTGTATTTAGACACAAGGATTGCACAGCATTTCACGTGCAAGTAAGAAGTAATAATATGTGAGCACGGGGAATTGCACTTTATTAATTCACGTGCAGTTGTACCGAGACTCCAATTGAATGATTGATTAGCAGTCGAGTCTTGGTATAGCTGCATAAAAACAGCATGTTTTCACCCACTCTGGGTTTTTGGGTGTTCAGTGAGTGGAGAACGGGAGAGAGAGTAGGAGAGTTCAAATATCAATTGTTATTGCGTGCTGGTGGGACCACCAAGATACTTGTTTATTTAACTCACCGTGTTTGTCTGTCAATCTGCTCACCGTAGTTTTGTTTAGTATTAGTCCATTTTTGTTTGTCTCTTTTATTTTGGCTACCAGTGCCATGTCCTGTTGTTTCTGTTTGTTCAACTGTTTTATTTTACAATAAACCGGCGCAAACAAGCACCACCGTCATTTCATTTCATCCATCCTGTCTGTGTATTTCATTCCTTCCTGGTTCTGACGCCGCCCACTTCGGTTGTGTTTGTGACAGTAAGGTTGCTTCATGACCAGGTCCTTGAAGAGGGGAAGAGTTGAAATTGGAGAACATCAGTTGCTACAAAAGGTTGAAGAGGAGGGGGACTCCTGCGAATCCCTCGGAGTGACAACAAACTGCAGGAATATATAGAAAAGCTGGAGCGTGCGAGCGTCACAGTGATAGCAAACCAGCTTAGAGACTGTATAAAATTTGTGGTGTTATACTGCCATGTAGAGGTTATGATTGGAATTAACCATTGGCTTGAGTGAAGCCAGGTAGAATATATTGGTTATTGTGATTAAAATCCTTGTCGGTGTAGAACAACAATTGCATATTCTTTTAGATTTGAATATCTTCGTTACGTGTTTTAGGACAGTTAGTCGTGTATATAAATACGTTAACACAGTATTTAGATGTCACAATTCGACGAGGTGAACGAGCCCTCGCAGATTGTGAAAGCGCAGCAGCAGCAAGCCAGAAGATTGCAGTACTGAGACACGGAGCTAGCAGTGTCGGATGAAGCTGCCTGGTCACCATGGCGAATTACCACTCCCCGCAGTCACGCAATGAGGGCGTTGCCGTGGTAGCCTTGGACTGAGAGGCGCCGTTGGAAAAGTTGCAGAACAGCAGTGTTGTTGGAGCATGTTGTGACCAGTCGAAAGCACAAGCTATCACACGTTGAAATGGAGTATGAAATTGACTGGACAGGTCTTTAAAACGTTGAGCGTAGCTAATAGAAATCCAGAGCAGGATCTTAAGAAGGAACGGTAAATTGTGCTGCCTCTGGGAGAGGTGGAGGGGCGCTTGATTGCAAGCAAAGAGTAAAGAAAGATTCAGCTGACAGAGCTTTGTGGTGGATTTAAATAGGAATTATGGCAAGGCAAACACTGACGACGGGAATGCTTTAGAGGTTTAGAGGTTTTAGAGCTCATTGAAAACTCGCCTTCCTTCTACCTGCTAAGAGCTGAGAAATCACTACTGCGCATGTGCGCCAGGGCCGAAAGGCTTCAGTGCCCCAGAACTAATTGGAAATGTAGGCTTCTGATCTGTTCCGCCACCTCATTACTGTGTGCGGCAGGGGTGACAGAAGTAATGCGCTTTAATGCAGATAATAATGATCATAATGTTAATAGTAGTAGCTACCATTTAATTTAGATCATTATTATTATTTATTTAAACTGGTGGGGCGTTGCCCTTTGTGTCTGTATACATGAGCCGCTGGCAAGTAGAAAACGTTCTTATTACATATTGCTTCATACATGCTAACATTCTGACAATTAAATACAGTTCAATATTGAACACTTGATTTGGTGTGTTTGATGTTTATAAATAAGGGTTAAATTAACGTTTGTCGAGGCGGGCCCATCTTCCTCTTTCTCCCCCACTGTTGGGACTGTCATGGATATTGTGAATATGGCCAATATTTACAAAGCTTTACTCACACCTTTGCAGTAGATATGTAAATGAAATTTCACTTAAGATCCAATAAACAATTTTAGTGATAAGTGATCCTTTAAAATTTCTATAAAATTTCTGGAAGGAGGATCCACCCACTAATCAACACATCATATCCAAGCACCACAAAACTCTGTGTGGCTTTCATTCATGTGGCTTGTTTATGTTTAGCCCCTCAGTCACACACGGTGAGGCCAAACAGGGAGAAGGCCATCTTTAGAGACTGGAGGAAGGGATACCTTCAACAATGGATTCCCTAAGGTTTCCTCCTATCAGCGAGTAGGATTTTTTCCTTACCTAAGTGCCGAGCAGTTTGTATTTAGTCAGGTCAGGTCCATGTTGGGGGTGTGGGCCCGTGTTTCAACTGCTTACTTTTCCTGCGGCTGTTGCGTTAACCATTCATCCATCTTCATTTTAGCCAGTCATAGTTTGGCGGCTTGTCTTTCGGGGAAGTTGTGCCACTTCCTATCTGCCGCACTAGACTACATGATATCATTCATGTATTCACTAGTCGGACAGCATTGTGGGTAGCTGTTGAGCACCCATGGACAAGGTTTCCAGCCAAAATTCATCATCCTTTATTAATTTGTCTGCTAAATTGCAATTTAAATCATCCACATTGCAGATTCTCTGTCCTGAATGGAAAGCATGGTTTTTTGCATGTTGCCCACTCATCAACACATCATCTCCAAGAGCCATAAAAACTCAGTGTGGCTTTCTTTTGTGTCACTTCTTTTGTTTGGCCGCCTCCTCTCCTGCTGCCACCTTGCAGTGTGCTTTGTCTGTGGCGGGAGGTGGCCCTACGTGCCACTTCCTATCTGCAGCAAGACTACACGATATTGTTCATGTATTCACTAGTCACTAGTAACAATTATCCCCCAGCCTTGGAATTGATCTCATAAAAAAACAATTCTCTCTGGGCTGAACATGTTTGTTAGAAATGGCAAGCTGCCAGCAAGAACAGTGAACCGTAGATTACCCTGATAAAACCATTGTAGTGTGCTAATTGCTTCAATAAGGTATTTTAACCCATTTTTCCAAAATAACATTTCTCTGCTTTAACCCCGATTTGTGCCATGACATTTTAAGTACTATTGACTTGTGTTATGAATTAATAAAATCAAACTTTCTCCCTTTGCGGTTTCCATGGAGATTGATCTATTTTCTGTTAGCTATAAAGAAGTTAATAAAACAAGTTCCTCTGTCAGTTCTAATAAAAAAATAATAAACAAAAATATTCTTTTAAATGGTTTACAAGAGGGTTGTTCCCATTTGGATCTATTGACTCTATAATATCTGGTGAGCAATTTTTTCAATGGGCTGACCCAGTTGATATTTCCCATAATAACTGGCTGGTTATTACAGGAAACACATGCTCATTAACACCAGCAACAGAACCTGACCCCAGCGCAATGTCAAACTGAAAGGAATTCCAACCGTACCCCACATAGTTGCTGTCTTCTCTCGCCTACTTCTTGAGAGACATAAACTAGACTGCAAACAAGGCATGCTTTCTGATAAAGTGTGAAAATGACTACGGACACAAAGGAATTCTATTTAAGTGTACACCCGAACAAGATTGTGTGACACTGAAGTTTTCTATTTGCCTGTCTTGTAGTCCTAGATTTGAAACGGGCAGTTTGTAAAGACTGTGCTGAAAATGCTTGCAATATTTGAAAGACTATGAAACAATCTCACATAAAGAAAGATAAATAACTCCAGAGCCCTAAGGGAACATGCCAGTATCATTCAGTTATCAAAGAGCTTAATCCTGCAATACAAGAAAGAACACTTTATTAATCAATTGGGATATATTCCATGTTTAACACTATCTGCATTTCACAGACACAGTTAACCCTAGCCAATACTTTAAGTGCAGCAAAGAAACCAGGAGGCAGAATTCAAAGTGAAAGACTCAGGAGACACTTTACACAGAGAGTGAGGCACAGTAAGGAAACGGTTACTTAGCCATCATGTTGATGCTGAATCATGGGGATTCTTTAAGATCCAATCTTGACAAAGTTTTGAGATCAAACAGCTCAGGGCTGGCTTTTTCTTGTTCATACAGTTCTGATGTTCTTAGATGCTGATTGACTATTCATGGACTACATAGGGTGCTTTCCAACCATGTATGACTAAGCTCCACAATATGGGTCTTTTGATTTAAGAGTCAAGTCTACCTGTCTACCTGTTTGGATCGCCTTGAATAAGAGACGCCCATCCTGTAATGAGGTTTATAAATACGGCAGATGGTTATTTTTGATAGAGGTTCAAAATACAACACTACTAACATGATTAACAAAAAAAAATACTGAAGCAGCATCTGCTTAATATGGAGAAATCTTTTTCTATTTCTTTGCTACCATTTAATCAGCTTTTTAGTTTTAGTAAACATTTACCAAGGACAGTGTGAAGTCATGATATTCAAAGTTGAAAAGTCACATTGTTACATGATTTGAAAGGAATGAGGAAGGGAGGTCAGTCCTGATATTGAAGATACTCAGACAAGATCCAAGCCAGGAAAAGGCAAGTTTAGAGGTTCGCTAACTCGATATTGGATCAACAGAACCCAGAACCACTCAGTTGAACAGTAGAGGGATTTAAATAAATAAATTTTAAAAAATAAATAGGTGTTTATTTTATCAGTGATTGAAACAAACAGGACAGCCAACAAGGTCTGGAATAATGGTAAATTATTTAACATGCCCATCGACCACTGTAGCTTTGAAATAACAATATAGATTTAAATAATGCAGGCAATTATTCAATCTATGAGGAATAGTAACAACCACTCGATTTGACGTTGAAACAGGAGAATAAAATCCAGCTTCTATAATTCCTATCCATTTCTCTTGAATACATTTTAAAGGATGAGTTGTATCCCTGTCAACAGTAGAATCCATCTTCTGCTGTCACTGGTCTCAATCACAACCTAATGTGTCCATTGATGCTTTACTGTCAGCTGCACCTGGGCACAGCAAGATACCAGTGCATGCGTCTATTAGAAAGAAGCAGCCCTGTCACTCATTAGTGGAGTTTACAGACCTAGTTTGTCTTTGTCAGCATACATTATATATTTATCAGTAGATATCTTGTTAAAAAAAAAGGAAAACAAATTACTGCAAAACATCTACAATAATATTAGGCTTTCTGATTCCAGGGTTTAACCGATAAAACACCCTCAAACCTACAATGAAACTGATCTTATAAACACTGAAAGAAGGTTACTGCTAATGTTGTGTTTCTCGTCCTGTGCGGTTACTTGTTTTGAGAAGTTTCAAATCTGCTGCAGCACATCAAAACTTGAGAACAGTACTTTTCTCCTGATAAACAGATATTTTGGTAATTTACAAAAGCAAGCACATAGTTGTTGTGTGTGTGTGTTTTTTTTTTTATTTTTATTTTTTTAAATTGCAAAACTATTGAAAACACAGATGACAGAACTATCTGGCAATACCCCAGTGTTTCAAGTCTTCACTTTTTCTGCATTTACATCAACAGGCCTCTTGAAGGTCTACTACATTTTACCTTAATAGTCTCTTAAAAGATATCATCCATGTTTAGAAATGGCATTTGATATACATAGCTAATTAGAATGCTTGTTTAAATCATACAATTGTCATTTCTGTTGTAGGTCTCGTTATGAAGTGTCATGCAAACATAGTTTGATTCAAAACACAGTAGTGCTTGGAAACTGCAGCATGAAGAGTTATTTCAAATGAAAAACTTTTTTGCACCTATTTTGTCGGTGTTATTATTCAGGTTCATCCTGTAGCTAGTGGTCTCAAGGACTGACTAATGAAGGTAAGATGTATGACATTATTTTCTCTCACCCAAAAATGCCAATGGTTCCATGGAGTTGGAAAAGTACACTTGCTGACACTGTTGTGTCGTCAATTCAGGTGACAGATCTGAATACCACCATTTCACCAACTGAAATCATAAAACTAGAACTATTTCATGACAACTAATATTAACAGTGCACATGTGCTTCTTCAGTGGATTTCTTTCTGTCACAGCAACCACAACTTCAGCTGGTGTTAAGACCTGCCATTGTTTGGACATTAGACATATTAGACCCGTGTATTTCTGGTTGGATGATGTTCCAAAAGTACCTCACTCTAGTTTTCTTTTTAATGCATTTATTTAAACATACTTGTACAGACTAGATCTATGGAAAAGCAGTATCTAAATGTATTGGGTCTTTGGAAGTTTTGTCTCTGGTTAAAAAAAAAAAACAGTAGTCTGCACAGAAAGCATTCTTATTTGTCGCTTATGATTTAAGTTTCTTAAGTACAAGCCGTCCTTAAAGTAACTGCAGCTAATAAAATTATTTTGTAAATTTTACCTGTCCATTAGCTATAGGTAGGGCTCAAGTTTTGAAATAAACATTGTAGAGCAAACATGCATTTTCAAACATGTCTGGTACTAAGGGTACTTCTCAGTTTCTTTGCCTTGCTCTTGGGAAATCTGTTACAACACAAACTGAAAGCATGGCTTGCAAACAGACTTCTTTAACCAAGTTTAATGCACCATCTCATTTGAGACCTATAAATAACGAATGGAATTGCACATGGAGAGAAGATTTATGGAATTGTGAGGTCGCTTGTTCGTGCCCAGCCTGTCCTTACATAAGCTTATTAAATCACCAAACAGACAACTGTATTTGAAATACCTTTATTAGCTATAATAACTGATTATTTACAGGTACAATACAGAATTATATAAATCTTCAGCCAACACAAAGCACAAATAAATAGACACCAGATAATCTTAAATAACACAAATAAAAAGACTGTTGAGAACTGAAGTTTCTTTAAGAAATTGCCTTTTTTTCTTTTTTAGAATGCTTCAGTAACTTGTCGACATAACCGCGACGTGTGCAGGACGAGTCTTATAGACGGGACTGCGCGAAGTTGCCGATCTTCACCGGGGGGGGTTCGACAGGGAGATTAGATTGGCTATATAAATGCGACAGTGGACCCTGCTGTTTTTTGTTTTTTTGTCTAAGCAATGTGACCAAATTCCCTTAGCTTTTATGAGCTTAGATCTTCAACAGCAGAAAAAGAACCAAGTTTAGCTTCAAAGAGTACATCTGCTCATCAGGCAAAAAGTTTCCAAGACTAACGACTTGGATTTATCATGATTTTCTTTTGAAAATGTTCCTCATGAAGAGTAAAAGGCTTTCTTCCATTTTGATTACTCGTACAATCTGGTTTAATTCAGCTAATGATTTCAACAAAAAAGCACAGCAATTTAGACTAAGCAATGCTGTAAAATGAGCAGCAGTTAGTTGGGTGTGTGCACCTGTTGATGCTTGAATTGCTTCAGTGTGATATCATACATTAATGCATTAGTCCATTACAAGATATATGAAAACATGTATTTCTATTCAAATTAAATCATGTCCCATTAAATTTTCATAAATACATTAGAAATCGATCTATATCTTGCCTGCGAGGAGAAATGGCATGGTTTTTTCAAAATGGCGATTTACAAAATGTCCTCTAAAAAAACAGTGGGAATACACACAGTGGGAAAAATACAAAACTACCACCATACTGCCTACATCAGGCCGTCCCTCTAAACTCTGGTGCCGGACAAGAAGGGCACTTCTTAGGGAAGCTACTGTAAGGCCAATTGTGACTCTAAATGAGTTAGCAGTCAGTGGCTGCGATGGATGATGATGTTCATGTATCAACAATCTTCAAGGCATTCCACAAAAAGGGCCTTTATGGGAGAGTGGCAAGGAAGAAGCCCTGGCTGAAAAAAAAAAAAACCCATATACTTGCCTGCAAAGAGTTCGCAAAACGTCACCTAGAAGATACTGTATTTATGCACAGAACGTCTTGTGGTCTGATGAGACTAAAGTGGAACTTGTTAGTCTGAATGCTAAGAAGTATGTGTGGCGCAAATCAAACACTGCACACCAGCCAAGTAACACCATCCCCACGGTAAAGTATGGCGGTGGTAGCATCATGTTATGGGGATGCTTTTCAGCTCAGGGACTGGCAATATTGTCAGGATTGATGGGAGGATGAATGGCACACAATACAGAGAAATCCTAGATAAAAAAAACTGTGCCCCTAACTAACTAACCAACTAACTTGACACAGCTTGAGCAATTTTGCAAGGAGGAATGGGCAAATGCTTCATCACGGTGTGCAAAGTTAATAGAGACTCATCCGAAAAGACTACTCGCTGTAATAGCTGCCAGAGGTGGTACTGACCCAGGCGGATGAATACTTAAAAAATGATGACATTTTAGTTTTTTACTTTTTATTACTCTATTGTTTACTATATTCTTTCTTTTGGTGGAGGGGGACTCTGTGAAGAAGAATGTGTGACTCACAAATAAAAATTCCCAATCTAATGCATCAAAATCCCAGGTTGTGAGATTCTTAAATGTGAAAAAAGGGATGGGGGGCTGAATACTTTTTCAAGGCACTGTATATGGAGAAAGGATCAGATATAGTTTTCACTTGTAGCTACAACTGACTTAAATTTTTTTATTGGTGAAATTTTCGAAGTGTATTGTCATTGTCTGTTTTTAAATCAATATGGTGATCATGAAATGTTGATATTTTCATGGCGACAGCATCAATAGAATACAAGATGCACAGAAAGGACAAGTGTTAAGAATTTTCTTTTTCAGTCCGCTCCCCCATCCCACCAGAGCGCAGACCTGGGAAAATAGTCGCATTGACAGCTTGCCTGTGTTGAACAATCCCAGTCCATGTTTAAGATAATTATGAAATATATAATTACAATTTAACTTTCTTGTTATCTTTTTTGAGGGTAAAATACACACAGCGCACATTTAAATGTTTGCTGTTCACCCTGGTCCACTTCTGACAATGATTCAAATGTATGCTATGCGTGCCGCACAAAACTCTTTTTATTATTAAATGGCAATCAGAGGCGTACTTACTTTGAGAGTTCTGCCATTTCCAAATCATGTACCTGTTTCCTCTCCAAGCTGAATGGGAAATAGTTTGCAATTGTATTTTCTGTTTTTTAAGAACTGTGAAAATAGTATTTCAGAAGATTTTTTTTTTTGCTTTTTCACTTCTTACAGAGTACCAAAATATCAGAAATATGTAAATGGCTTATTACAGTAATTTTGTGATTAGAACTTGATTAATTATTGAAGTAATTTTCTTTAAAATTAGAATTTGCAATTGCACTATATGTTCCAACATGTTTTTATATTATCTGACAAGGAGTGGGGATTGTTCTATTTCTATCTACACAACCTGTTGTCTTTGTTTTTGTTATTTTTGGTTTAAGTTGCAGGTTAAATATACTGCCACTAGATGGTGCTTTACACAACTTCTACATCAGGGGTCTCAAACTCAATTTACATGCAGGCCAATGTTGACCCTGAAATCATAATATAGGCCAATGACATCATGGAAGATGGTATTGTTTTAAAAAAAATAAATTAAAAAAAAAAACACTTCTTACATGAAGTATTACACTGAACTGTCATAGAACTTTTTTTACAATTTGGCCAAAGATTTTTTAGTATTTGCCAGACACTCGGCAACGCTTCATTTCTGTGAGTCTGTTGATGGTTGGCCTCAGTGACTGAGCAGTTGAAACCTTCAGGATTGCAGCAAGGTGTGCATCAGATAATTCTGTTCTGTATTTTGACTTGTTTATATTCATAGTGGGAAAAAAGTTTCTCACAAATGTTTGTGCTGCTGAACAGAGCCATGTTTTTTCTGAAGATTTTGCAAAGCTGTGGGAAAAGATGGTGGTAGCTGCGTGACATCTCCTCGGGCTTCCTTTAATTTATTCTTCAGAGGTGTGTTGCACTGAAGATCAATGAGCTTCATCTGTAAATCACTTGATGCTGTTTCCACATCAACTGAAAATGGATCAGCAAACAACTGGAAGCTTACTCTTTGCTTTCTGAAATCTGCAACCACTGATCAAATTCTTCCAAAAGCAGGTCAAGTTCAGCAGTGTATTCAGCACCATTTAAATCTCTACCTCTTCCAGAAGTGACTTGCATGATGGGAAATGAGTGTGATTACTCTGAGAAATCTGATTTTTCCACAGTTTCAGTTTAGTTGTGAATGCTTTCACATCATCAAACACTGTTGTCACAAGCTGACCAGGACCTTGTAGCTTCAAGTTTAGGTTATTCAACTCTTGGGTGATATCAACAAGGAAAGCAAGATCCATCATCCATTTTGTGTCTTCAAACTCTGGCAGAGTCATATTAATCTCATCCATGAAACTTTTCACCTCTGTTTTTAACTCAAAGAATCTCTTTAAAACAGTGCCCCTGCTTAGCCAACGCACCTCTATGAAGTACAGCAAGTCACCATATTTGGATTCAATTTCCTCCAAGCCACTGGGGCGAATGTAGTTAACACATTTCACAACAACGGCCATAACGTTGTCAGCTTCAAAGATTTACTACATAATGCTTGCTGGTGAATGATTCAGTGTAATGCTACTGGTTGCTCTGCGTTTTGTTCTTCCATATTTTTTGTGCACAAGCGCTACCATCCCGTTCTTTTTCCCAATCATTGCTGGGGCTCCATCTGTTGTTAAGCCTGCTAAATAATGCCACTGCAGACCAGCGTGTTCTAGTGCGTCTTTAAGGTTTTGAAAGATCTCACTTGCTGTTGTTCAACCACGCATTGCAGACAAGCTTAGCAGTTCTTCCGTGATTTGAAAGTTATCATCAACACCTCTCACAAATATCGCCAGCTGCGCACTATCAACTAAATCGGTGCTCTCATCAAGCGCGATAGAATATGCACTGAATGCTTTGCCTTTCTCGCAGAGTTGCTCCTATCTTTAAAAAGCTCAACAACACGCCCTGCTACTGTATTTGCAGACAGGCTAATAGTGCTAAAAACATTTATCATGCCAGGACATACGACCTCAGACACTTTGATTATAAAGTATTTAATAAATTCACCATCAGTGAACGGCTTTCCAGACTTAGCAATCATTTTACTCACCACATAACTTGCCAAAGCTGCTGCCTCTGACTCTTTTTTTTTCCACTTTCTGAAAAAGCCTTTGCTGCAACACTATCCTTTCTTTAACTGCAAAGCTGCCCTCTCTTCTCCCCGATATTTATCGTACTGCTCTGCATGCTTTATTGTATCGTGCCGTTTAATATTGTACTCTTTTAAAACGGCATCTCTTTCCTTGCAAATTAAACATGTCGCACTCTGTTTGTACTCCACAAAAAATAATCAACCGTCCACTTTTAGACTGACATTTCTTTGCTCATTTACGTTTGTTGGGGATCCCTGTACGATATATTTTCGAGTGATTGCTACGATGAGCAGTTCATATAGTCTCAGTGCCACTCATATTTTTTATGCTGATGCTGACTCGCCGGAGAAAAAAAAAAAATCTTTTGTCAACTGTTATGGCACAAAACTGTCAGTTCAATTTCTCCTCCCGAACACATGCCGGTCTGTATGGTGTCTTATCTCTGTTGTAAACCACTGTGTCAATTTACGGTAGCTAATGCGACAGTTCTTAAAGTGGTAGCAACGTATTACAACAGAACTAACCATAAACAATACACAACATCGCCTACACATGTTTTACAACTGTTTACTCGAGTTTTACGCATGCAGCTCCACGCGGGCCACACTAAATTACTTTTATGTAATTATTTAGCGGGCCGGATTGCAGTGCTGTGCGAGCAGCGAGTTTGAGACCCCTAATATAGAAGGACATGTTGATGTCGATAAAGTTTTTTTTTTTTGGCCACTTTACATAAGTTTAGTTATAGCAGAATATACATGTAACAATCACACAGGTTGCATAACATAAAACTTCCATTTCTCTTTCAGTCTCTTCGCAAAGGTCTATGACTTACAATTCATTATAAAATATTAAAAAATACTTACATAAGAATGAAATGCTTTGTAAAAGTATAATCACTATTTAACTCTAGGGTGTAACTAAAGCATCCACTTAGTAAGAAGTCATTAACACTGACACCCTCATAAAAATGTATCATGGTCAATTTGGAGAACAGTTTTCCTGTTTGCTGGTTTAGCACTTTTGCAATGCTTTGGTATACCTCTCTTTTATGTGGTTTTGCATTTGTTTATGTGTCCTTTTAGAATTACGTATATGGTGAGTTTTAAGATGATGGATTAACTATTTAACTGTCCTACAGATGCTGAAATGTGAGATAATTGTATAGCCCCTTGCTGTGGCTACTGAAACAAAAACAAACTAAAATCATTATTCACAGCATAGGCAGTAGAGGGCAATAGTGAGATGTGTTAGAAGTCTGCACGATAAAGCAGTAACGTGTTGTGTACTGTGTATTTTTTAAACACTAAATTGTAATCCAAAAAATAAATTTGCTCATATAATAATAAATAATAACACTTTTTTTTTTTTTTTTTTTTTTTTTTTTTAATAAAGTAACGTGTCAAGTAAGAGAAACAAAAGCAATTTCATGCGTGATCCTTTCACAACAAAACTGTAGCTTAATTTATAGCCTTTAACATTCATATTTGTATTTATAAGAATAAGGTAAAAATTGAAACTGACGGTTAATTTAATTTAATTTAATTTAATACCTTTACAGATAGAAAAACACATATTCGCTATCAATAACTGCTTTCGGTGAGAAAGAAACTGAAGCGTGAAGTACATTGCCACCTGCAGTACTGAAATTTTAAACATAATAGTACGTAAGGCTGTGTAACCAATATTTCAGGAAGCATTTGTATGCTGTGATGGCCGAGTGGTTAAGGCGTTGGACTTGAAATCCAATGGGGTCTCCCCGCGCAGGTTCGAACCCTGCTCGCAGCGATTTTTTTTTTTTTTTTTTTCTTCCCCCCCACGTATTGAAATGTCGTATTCATTTGTAATATTCTTTCTTTTTTTTGTTTTGTGTTAACACTAAATGCGTTTATCGCAGGTTAAAAAGATGTCAATAAAAGGTTACAAACCTAAAACGCAAAATAGTAAAATGGTGGCAAGTTTTCAATTTTAATATAATCCAGCAGAGGTCACACTTTTCTATCACAAAATACTGTATCTAACGGGTATCATTTTTGTGACAAATTATAAGATTGGAATATGTATTTATTTGCTTTTCACGTGTTACCTTTGAAGTAACATTATCAAGTCTGAATTGTAGTTTGTCTTGCGTGATTTAAAACGATAGTAACCTTTAAAACTGACTATACAGTACAGCGTTGCACAGGTATTACTGTTCAGACAATGTGGTTAACACCCTTCCGCCTCTCTCCCTCTACCAGAAAGCACTCCTGTGATGATACCACCCATCCATTTAATGAGTCAAACTCCTCAAGAGTTTCTAAACCATCACATACATTTCTGTAAATGGCATGTGGTATAAAATTAAGGAACTTTTTATACAATATATAGAGGCAATTGAAATATAGAATACATGTGTTGACAGCCCTTGTTTAGCAGTAGTATTTAAAGGTACAGTACAGGTGAACCAGCTAGAAGTTAATTTTTTTGACAGTCTGTATTATAGCTTGCTGAGCTGACAGATGCCTGTAGTGGAAACCAGGGGAAGAAAACAAACAGGACAGTCAACAAGGTATAGTTTTATATGAAGTAAAATGCACTGAAGAAAATCATATGATAGAATGATGCCCAGAAGTCCTATTTTAGTATCAGCTTGAACTATGATTGTGGATTAAGCACAAATAAGCTGTATAAATACAGTACTGTAACAATTCAGAGGTTCATTTTAAATCACCATTGCCAGAAACTGCAAACAAATATTTTTGGTTTGTTTGTTTTAACCAGGGTCTTATTGTATTTTAATTTCATTTGGCCAAAACTGACACCACAGAAAATATAGTGGCAAAGGCAATGAAAAGAAATGCAGATTTTAAATACAAATTCCTTGTTAAAATAAAAAAAAAAAAAAAAAAAAAAAAAAAAAAAAAACACGAACTACAACCCTAGACAACAGAAATAACTGCAGTTGGTTGTCTGAAGTACTGAGTCAGTATGCCACTTTGAACTGTTGTTGGGGGTAGAAAAAGTATTGTGCATTCCTGTAGTTTTTTTTTAATGTTATGTTTAAGATGCAAACATTCCTCAAGGCAATTAGTAATCCTAATAAACACTATACATTGAATTTCACGCGTTTTATTAAACAAATTTGATAACAGAAAAAACACACAAACATAGAATAGTTTATATACACAAAAAACAAGACTTCTGAAATGTCTAAACAACTGATTTTTCATAAAAACTTTTCTGGAAGAAAATAAATTTTTTATTTTATTTTTTTATATAGCGATTCCTGGTTGTAGAAAAATTGTCCTTTACACAAATGGTACTGAAAACTAAATACATTTGTGGTTCTGAAATAAAGTTTAAGGTCAGAAAACAGCCATAGCATAGTCGACTGAACACATTCTCTGCCTTACCTTACCATTACATAGCATCCTGCTGACTGCTTGAAAAATAGAAAGATGCATTTTGGTTTATAAGGTTCTGTTTTTGACTTTTAGACACACAGTGAAATTTAAAAATTGTGTTATTTTTTCATTAAATATATGTTACATTTGAGAAAGAAAACCCCTTAACACTATTTAAAGCTGTATTCCCCAAGAGGCAAGTCTTGAATTGTTTTTCCTACTTGCAAAAACAAAAAACAAAACTGTAGGGTGCCAACACATTAACATTTTTAGTTTTTATTTTATTATTGTCTAAAATCCACAACCACTGCCTCCAAACATACTGATACAAAAAGGCCTCTGCATATATTTGTGTGCTGGGTTTTGAATATGCTGCTAATTGAGGGAACACAATTTACCTACAGCATATAACATGCTATTGACGACCTGGAAAAGCTCATGAGGGCCTAGTTCTAGTGAACAGTTTCTTTATGCCATGCAGTGCAAAGAGAATAGAACATTATTTGCTATGCTTGACTGATGGGAACCCCACAATTCAAATGCCAGTACAAGTTTAGCTACTGTTTTTGGTACTTGACACATTAGCACAAATCTTGGACTGCCTAATGTCAAAGGTAAGGTAGTTCAAGGGCCGTTTTTTCCACAGTTACCATTTGTATGGCCTCATGTGGAAAATCTAGTCTAAGCCAAACCTTGATTTATATGCAGAATTGTTGACACATTTGTCATCGATCATCTCTCATGGTCACTGGCGGGACTACACATATATTGGACTGCCTAATGTTAAAGGTAAGGTAGTTCCAGATTTGTGCTAATCAAGGTTTGTAAAAACAATTCTGACTTTCTACTGAACTTCAAGGGAACAGCATTTTAACTGAATGGTCTATGCTCCAAAGAAAAACTGCTGTTTATCTGCACAACACTAACTTTCCTCCCTCTTTCTTCTCACATAATGTCAGTTTTAAATGTCCTTTAACTGACAGTAAAGTTTTTTTTTTTTTTTTAAAGAAATCCGTTGATGGAAACGTAAAGTATTTCCCTTTTGAATTGCATGGGAAGAGATTGTTTTTACAGACTAGCTTAAGAGCACAGAACTATTCACATGCAGTTATGTCATCTCATCAATGATGCTACACATTGCTGCATCTTTGTCACAAAGTTGATCCTTTTTTGTGGAGACCGTTTCCTTCTCTTTGTCCATCTGTTCAATCACCTCATCCACATCCATGGGTTTGCTTTTCAGTTTCACGGCTCCCCCGGCTGCACCCTCCAACTGGGGCAAGTCATCTGGAAGAGACGCTAGACAGCCTTGGATCATTTCCAGCACCCTTTCTAAATGCTTCTGGAAGCGTTCCGCCGTTTCTCGCCGCTGTCGTTTCTGTACCTCCATCATGACCCGCAACGTCTCTCTGGCTTGGTGAGGCCGGTACTCATTTATGAGATGATGCATGTGCACAAAGAGCAGCTTGAGATCTTCCAGCTTCTCTTCTCTTTTGATGCTTCCTGGGCTTTTAATAAGGATGTCTAAGAGGTCCAGAAAGTTGACAAGGATTGACATGTTCAGTTTCTTCAGTTCTTTCTTGTGATCAAACTGCAAAGGGTAAAGACGCTCAATGCCTTGGCTCTCTAAGGGGCGGATAATAAGCTCGTCACACTGAAACTGGTTGCCAAACATCATGTAGCTGTCCTTGACAGGAGCAGGGGGCGGAGGCGCAAGGCCCTTGCGAACATTCTCCTCTGTATATTCCTTGATGTACTGCATCGGCGGCAGGGGAAGGGCGCTGACCTGCTGTGGCTCACCCATACTTGCAACTGCAGAGAGAAAAAGATGATAACTTTTTATATATATATATATATATATATATATATATATATATATATATATATATATAACAAGTTGTTGTCATGCTGTCAAACACCTATAAATACCTCCAATGTTTTGATTCAAACACAGGCTCCCTTGAGAAAGATATGTACAACATATCGAAATGTTGGGCAGCTGGCTCTTTGAGCTTATATATATATATATATATATATATATATATATATATATATATATATATATATATATATATTTAAAAATCATCTCTAAGTGTACATGCTATAACAGCACAGTAAGCTGGGACTAAAAGACGACTCTATTACAGCAGTTTGAACTTCAGTCATGCTTTAGTAGGCAAACCTGGAGAGTAAAAGCTCATGAGGGCCTAATTGAATGTGACAGTAAAACCTTGAATGTTTTAAATAGCCATTCAATTGCTCCGTTTCTATTTCCAGTTTTATACTTGTCAGAAGTACAGAAGGGCCCTGCTGGCTTTCCAGTTTGTTTACATCACCTAGTGCTTTTAGCTGGAATCATACTTACTCTCTTCTTGAACTAAATGCTCCAGTAAATATTTGGTAACATTTCTCGCTCGCTAAACACAGCTTGTTAGCTAGCGCCTAACACGAATCCTGCGATTACGCAGTACAATATTTAGTGTGTAGACTTCTGTAGAATTTTTTTTAAACCCGTGTGGGCCAGACAAGGAAGGCAAAAAATATTCTACATAATCATGCAAGAATTTCACAAAAGAATAAATAATAAAATGCTTCAGGCCACCATTTACATAACTTATACAACTCAAATAAAAAGCCGTTTTCTCCTTAGTACCATTTGTATGGCCTTATGTGGAAAACAAAACAAAAAAAAATTACAAAACAAAACAAACAAACAAAAAACAAGTTTGTTTCACACATATCCAGGTTAGCACTAATCTTTGACTGCCTCACATAAAGTAACATGGGACTGTCCAATATTAGTGCTAATCGGGTCTGTGAAAACATTTCAAAATGAATTTTACTTTCTAAAAATCTATACTAGATCAAACCATATATTAAACCTATACCGGTACGCAGGCTCGTTGACGCATTTCGTCATCAATCACCTCTCTCTCTCGCAGTCTCCGGCGAGATTACAAACACACCGCTAGCACGCCAAAGTGCTCTAGATACTATCATCGAAATAACTTATAGGTCATACCTTTTTGTTCCTTACTTTATAACTTTTCTTCAGGTTATTTCCAAATACAATTTAACTTAAAGTCACATATATCGCAACAAAACACAACCCTTCTTTTCCTTTCAGGGTACCACCCCAGCACATTCGGTTGATCAATGCACTTTAAACGGAAATACATTTTAATTGGATGCTTTCTCTCAATGTGTAATCTTATTGGTTTCTGTCGGAAGGCTGACTTCATTTTGCAAGTGCTTATTGGCTACCGTACATGTCTCTACCAAGATGTAATAAAAGGAGAAATCTGATTGGTTCTATTCACAGATGGCAGGAATGTGTATGTATTCTATCGTTTATAACATGCGAAGTTGTTTTTTTTTTTTTTTTTTTTTTGGGGGGGGGGGGTATGGTCTTTTTTAAAGTCGCGGTTTGCACTTTGCATGAACGCCCATATTCCAACATGGTTGCTCTTGTTTTGGTTTTCTTTGGGCTTGTTTTGAAGAACGTGGTCGCTATTTTTCTGTCACCAATCTGGCAACTCTGGTAGTCATGTGCATTTCAATTCTTTTTACTGACTCGATTCGTGTGATTCAGTTCAGTTTAGTGAATCACTTTAAAATATTCGTTCATTTCACTGATTTCACGCGAAACAAACAGGCTGAATTACTTGGTTATGAAAATGTATTTAAAGTAAACGGAAAATGTCCAGAAATGATAATTGATTATGGATAGTTGAGCTTATTGATGGAATAGTATTATAGTTACTACATTTTCGTAAAAATCCTAAGGACAGTATTAACATTTATTTTAAACTATGTAATTTTGCTTTAACTACAACCTATTTATTAACCTGATATTTTACAAAAAATTAAAAGTAACAACTGTAGTGTAAATGAAAAGTAATAGCACAATGAAAAACCCTACCATTAAATATAAAAATAGTATTTGTTATCGAGCGAACATGGCAGACATGGGATTCAGTTTCATAATTTTCCAACTATACGTTCCCTTTCTATCTCGAAATGTTAACTATTACAAGTCGGTAAATGACCCTCGTGTCACATGACCTGAGCACATATAAGCTGCCTGATAGGCCCGATGTGACCACGTGTCTGTTGTATTCTGGAACAAGACGCTACCTCACACGGCGACCTTTGCTATTTGATTCCTTACTCCAGCCTGAGCAGAGGTGTCTTCCCTTGCTCCATTTTCATGGGACTCTCTTTCTCTTCGGAGACTGTTTTTGGCACCTGAGAAGCAGCGGCTGCTGTTTCCAGCCTCGTCCATTTTGGATTTTGTCCTCCAAAAATGGTTTTGTGTGAGGGTTTCTATTCCGTGTTCACGCGTTGTGCCAAACCGAGTTGTGTTTGTTTTGGACTTTCAAAAAAAATACTGTTCCTGTCTTCAAACTGGCAACAGTTGTTTTAGTGTGCCACGCCTCGTAGCTCCGGTTCGGCAGCTTAACACATTAACCCAGCATTTTGGGCCTTTTTCGGTGGTACATAGCACTCCTGTGCATAGTACCCCGCACATCCATCAGTACCCTGTGCCCCATGCATTACCCAGTCCATAGCACTCCCATTCATAGCCCCGGTATACTCAGCACCCCCGTGCTTTGTACTGCTGTACATAGCACCCTTGGTGCCCCGTACTCATTGCCCAGTGCAATCATCTGGATTAACCCGGTGCATAGCTCCTCCATGCATAGCCCCAGTACACATAACACTCCCATGCATCCCTGTGCACTTCTTCAGTTACCCCGTGCCCGGTAGACCTCGGTACTTAGCACTCCCCTGCATAGCACCAGTGTCTTACCATGTGCTTAGTACAGCAATGTCATTGCACAATTGTGTGAGATGTGGGGCCAGCCTCCCCCAGAGGACGGCCATAATTTGTGCGTCCAATGCCTGGTGCCAATCATGCCCGGCGAGCACTGGCAGATGCCATTTTCTGTGCTGTGTGTGCCAGTTTTCAAAAGAGGTCCAGGGCTAAGAGGGCAGACCGTGCTGATGGTTATTCAACCTCCTCTGGCTCTCCGCAGCCTTTGCTGACACTCTTGAGGAGACCCTCACATGAGCCATCTGCGAGCCGGAGTGCTCTGTCTGTGTCTCACTCTCCGAAGCACAAGACCACGAAAGCAAAGAAGCACAGGCACTCGCCGAAAGAAGAAGTATCAGCCTTATGGGCACAAATGACACAGCTAGCAAGCATGGTTGCAAATCAGCTGTTGTTTTTGGAGCGTTGTCAATTTGACAGCTCCCCCTGCACCCACTCCAGCTTTTGGGGTACTGGAGACCCCCTCAGCTTCAGCACTGGTTCCTGCTCTCCCGCAGTCTCAGCTGATTGAGGAGCAGGATGATGTGGTGTCCCTGGCCGCCTCCACAGAGGAAGGCGAATTCGAAGGGGGAACGGAGGACCCCACCTGTTTAGAGGGCTCCCCATCTGAGACATACGTATATGGCTCCTAGCTGTCCACTGGTGGATGAGCTAGCAGCCTTTGTAAGCAGAGCTGCTGCCCGGGACCAGATCCCTTGGACTGAGGAGACCCAGGTCCGCCAATCGGTTTTTGAAACCTCGGTGTCGACCACACAGCACTGTAAGCCCTTCCTGGTACTCTTGGATTTTGTGGAGAAGTTGCAGTCTTCGTGGGGCAGCCCAGCATCAGCTTACTCCAGACGGGTGGAAGCATTGTATGCCTGGGGCTTCAGCATTTCCTGCCAGTTGATTACACGGTGGCTGCCTTAGTGGAGATACCTACTATTTCAACGCTGTCCCATGACTTCTCGTGCCCAAATAAACAGTGTAGGGTCACGGAGACGCACTTAAAAAGGGCATACAACACGGGGGCAGTGGCAGCACGACTAATAAACACTGCTGGTCTGCTAACTGTGTACCAATCGCAGCTTCTGCAGGGCCTCTCTGCCCAGTCTTCTCCTCATATTATTAATGAGCTGAAGCTGGTGAATGATCTGCTGCTCTGCATAGCTTGGCACAGTTGACAAGCTATCGGCTGTAACCTGGGAGCCGTTGTGTTTGCGCAATGCCAGCTTTGGTTGTCCCAGACTAGGCTCCCAGACAGGGACAAAGTGCCCCTGCTCAACGCGCCCATCTCCCCTGGCTACACCTTCAAGCTAGACCCTCAGCAGCGGCAGGCAGTGCCCTCAACAGAGGCAGCGCAACAGTCCAACAGGCTCAGCAGAAGCAGCAGCAACCCTGACGGGCTCCAGTCTCAGGCCCTGCACTCATTCAGCCAGCACCACCTTCTGGCATGGAGGCAATACACCACCAACGCGTGGGTGCTTGCAACTGTCCACTCCAGCTACTCACTCCAGTTTCAAGCTGGACCTCCTCCCTTTCAGGGACTCGTGAACACTTTGGTGTCCGACCCCGCACAGGCTTCTGTCCTCACACAAGAATTGAACACTTTACTCACAAAGCATGCAATTCGCCTTGTAGAACCCCCGGTGCAAGTGATGGATTTCCTGGGGATCCGGCTGGATTCCTGCTCCATGCTTGCTTCCCTGTCGGCTGACAGGGTAAGTGCATTGCAAGTCTGTCCCTTTTCCATCTCAGACAGTCAGTCCAGGTGGTGCTGTGCCAACGGTTGCTAGGTCTACTGGCCGCAGCCTCCTCTGTCCTCCCTTTTGGTCTCCTCCATATGCGCCCCTTGCAGGCATGCCTCAATGCCCAAGTTCACCCAGCTCGAGACAGACACCGCCAGCTGATGGTGTCTTGGTCATACTGGCATGCCATGACCTGGTGGAAGAATCCTCGCCACCTCAGCAAGGGAGTAACTGTGGGTGTAATATACTGGAGAGAGGTGCTGACCATGGATGCTTCCAACCTTGGTTGGGGGGCAGTTTGGAATGGCAGGGGGACCCGTGGGGTCTGGACTGGTAGGTGGCCCCTTTATCATTTTATTATCCCCATAATCTCCACCTTTGCCAAGTTATTTTTTATATCAGCTTTTCATAATTCAGCAAATGTATGTAACTTTAACTGATGAGCAGCACATTGGGTTATGTTGGTAGTGATTTGTGCAGTAGTCAATCATAGCACTGACAGCATATCATTTTCTGGAGTTAACGGGCATACATACCACATTCTGATGATGTGCCACTTTCTGGCCCTACACCAATAGATTCGAGAGTAATTTCTGAATCATTTCATGAGTTGTTGTTGGGCTGGTAACTCGACTTATGTCATGTAGTTTGTTTGATACGGTGTATCAAAATAATCGATTCCTATGATTCACAGTAATGAGTCGTTCAAAAAGAATCCTTCACAAACTGTACATCACTAAGTTGCAGTAATATTTCCTGTGTAATGTTTTAAAATTCCTCATGCTGCACGTAGTCTGCTTTTTAAATGAGTGTCAGCGTAGAGGTTACAAAAATAAAAACAACGTTGTTTAAAAAAAGAGCAGCTTTGTTCGAAAATGTTGTGGTTCTAAAACCACTGCGGTACAACAACGTGTCAAGTATGTATGATTTAGCCTGCTGATTTTGCTGCCCACAGCAGCTGCACAAAACATATTAATAAAACCCATTTCACTGAACTCTAAAGACCAATAATAGATATGTTTCTCTCTCTTTAGCCCTGATGTCTTTTTTGGGTTTCTTACTGGGAGTTTTGTGGTGTTAATATAAAGAACCCCCCAAACCCTGCTGCCAATACATTTTCTACTGATTTGGATTAATGTGATAACTATTTATTTGTCCGTGCTACTGGGGATACTTAGCCAAAATATAGGTGTACTCCAGATTTATATATATATATAGTTTATTTACCGTATTCTCTGCTCAATTTAACTCTTCCTGTGCCATCCTGGTGGCAGGCATATTGTAATATGTATGTCTACATTCAGTATTTCAGAATTTTGAATGAGGCTTTGAGAAAGTAAACCACGAGTTGCTCTAGAATTGCTGATTTGAAGGTTATGATAATACAAATATGTTAAGGTGGATAAAATGATTTTGCCACCTTCTAAACCCCTCAACCCTCCTGTCACCTCCTTCTCCACTCCTGCCCTCTGCATCTTTCTTTCCTCCACCTCTTCCCTCCACCCCCTCAAACTAACATCCTTCACTTCTTCACCCTTACTCTTCCGTATTCACCAATGTTGGTTTGAAAACTGCTGCTATAGGTGTTGTCTTCAAGGGGAGAGCTGATCTTTTATTTTTTGGCATGTCATGATTTGATTTCACCTTGAGCACCCAGACACAGGTTTACTGGTTAAATCCCATTATATGTCCCTAGTGGAATCTGTTAGCAGCAACTAGTCTTATGATTTTAATGAGAGTGTGGATCTTGCATTCAGAACCACAATAGATCCTATGTAAACAGATTAAATGTTTTATATCAGCTTCACTTGCAGGCCTAACACTGCACAGAGTGTGTGAGAAATACATTTTCAAACTGATAAGAGGTTGCCACCAAACACTTAACATGCAATATAGGTCAAGTCTGTTAATGTGGAATGAACATCCCTGTTGATGTTTTTTCTTAGTGTATCAAACAGCATTAATATCTAAATCTCTTTTTTTTTTCATTTTCTCTTATTACTGCAAACTGCCTTATAATTTATTTATTCTATTTGCATGCCACCTCTAACCTAAAAGATGTAGCTAATGGCAGTTTAATAGTTTTATTTTTACAACTTCACATTGTATTTTCATGATGTCCTGTTGCTCAAATACTAAAATACTTTTTTAATTACATTTTCTTGCATCTTGGTTCTTCAGAAATCATGTGTGTGATATTGTGGATTTCAGCTCTGCTGTCACATAGAAGTAAACAGACCTCAAGATAATATCAGGTTGGGCCCCTATTTGTCCTGATCACACGAAGTGGCATACAGTAGACTCCACAAGGTGCTAGAAGGTGTCTCCGGGGATGTTAATCCATTCAGTCAATAGTATTTCAGACTTACAATCTTTTCCCTTTGTCCATCATTAACCGTTTTCAGCAACATTTGTCTCTCTGGGTGACCAGTCTTGCAGCAACCTACCAACACGACTGTGCTTGCTGACACCTGCTGAAGGTGCACCCACCATGGCTCCTTTGATTGCTGTTACATATTTAGCTATCCCCATTTCTGGTAGACTGTTTGGCATTGTGCTGAGCCCACAGCTTAATAGTGCTGCATGATCAGTGACATGCACAGCCAAATTTGCATATCTAATTCAGGGAGATGCCAAATCCAATCAGGTAGACCAGCCCCAATAAAGTGATAGTAAAATTGCATATGTAGTTTGATATAATTTAAATAGCTAACTGCAATACAAATCATGTACTGTACAGCAACCTACATACATATCATCTCTAATTGTACCGGTATATTTTTATTCGGTTGAATAAATGTGATTGACATTAACCAGAGTGTGATAATAACCATATTGCCAGGACCACCATTTTATTGTCTCTGGGGCAGTGTGGTGTTGATGAGCTTTGTAGAAAATACACATTATTCGTCTGACAACCCAGCCTGTACTGTATAAAACAATATATATTATTTAAGGGAAACTGCCTGAAGAATTTGTAGCTGTATCAAGACGGGCGTAGATGAAGAAGTAACCACAAGGCTAATACGATTTCAGTGGGGCTGGCAATAGACTTGTGGGTGGATG
>NC_054545.1:25377138-25499638 GCF_017654505.1 Polyodon spathula
CCCCCCAAAAAAATAAATAAATAAAACCAAGCCCTAGTCATTGGCCATAAATCACCTTATATTTTCCAGCCATTGATGTGTTGATCTCTTTTAGGATTTGACATACTTCTCACCTAACATTTCTATATTCTTGTCTGTATCAGTTCAACTACAGTTACAGCATATTTTGATCCTTAAAAAAGGGTGACAAATAAAGGTGATTTACATTTACCAAACAAGTTTCAGAAATATATTTTTATTGAACATTTACAAAGAGTCTCTTTCCACAGCAATATGTGGCAATGTTGTTTATGTGTTCTCATCATATCATTTGGAATGTCTTTTAAAGAAATGAAGAACAACAACACTTTAGTTCCGAAGTACCATCCGAATTTCTGGGTGGACGGGAGATGGAGGTGCTGCTTTCAAACAGACAAACTGGCTGCAGGCTGCCTTGAATATGACCCCAACCGGAATGGTTTGTTACCATATATAATTATCAGTGCTTATAGAATTCATCATGACTGCTCTATCTATACCAAGCCTATTTTTATGAATAAAATACTGGCTGCTATTCTTTACACTATTCTTCACTGTTAAAAGAACAGCATCCCGTCTGAATAAGAAATCTGATTTTGAAATAAAGCATTATTTAAATATGTCAATACATCGCCACCATGACTGTAAATTCAAAATTAGACCTGACAGTTTAATAAAAAAATTGACAACCATGACATATCAACAGTATGTACAGAATAACCCAGAAATGGCAATAGTTTAGTGAAACTTGGAAGTGATATTTAAGACCTGGGTGCCATTAGGTAGGCAAATGCAGTGTTAGTCACACACGGTAAGTGTATTAAAGTGAGTGATTTACAATAACGTCTTCAAATATGAAATTGTGACATTTACAGGTAGACAAATGTACGTACACAACCCCCATATAGCCACAGAATCTAAATGACGAAAGGACAGCCGCCTCCACTATATCCATATAACTCTTACTTGTGAATTGGGCACACATACAGAAGCCCATTTTGTGCACCAAGCTGTTGACAAGTGTGATGAAGTGAGACCTGATAACTTCTATCACGTTTAAATGATTTAAAATCTAAAGAGATTATATTAAATTTAAAAAATCTGTTTACCAGCTTAAACCTGAACATCTTTTGGTGTAAGGGGTTTACCATTTAAACATACACATTTTCAATGTAAAAGTAGATTTTATTTAGGGTTATGTTTAAAATGGGCCATTTTCCGTTTTTAGAAAAATGCACTGCTGTTTGGTTCTTTATCATTGCAATGTTTCTACCATTATATCTTTCATTTATGTGGGTGTTTTGTTTACCCCCTTATTAACATCACCACATATAATAGAATTGCAGTGAAGTCCACAATACAACTGGAAAGGCACAGATATTTAAATGCCACCGTTGTAAATCATTAAAAACTATTTTTGTTGTCCAACAGCCTCCAAAAAGCCACTCCCTCCCACGCCAAAAGACACCACGGTGAGTAATGCTGTCAAACTGAGATGATCTGTGACGTGCTGTAGGGTGTATTTTGTTGCATAACATTACACTACTTGGTAGTCGTTTGAGTGACTCAGTGGTACTGTAGTTTGTAGTTTCAGGGACACCCATAAGGACATTTCAAATATATTCCATTCGGAGATGACATCTCCACACAGAGATCCATATATATATATATATATATATATATATATATATATATATATATATATATATATATATATACATACACACACACACACACACGCAGTACTGTGCAAAAGTTTTAGGCAGGTGTGAAAAAATGCTGTAAAGCAAGAATGCTTTCAAAAATCGACATGTTAATAGTTTATATTTATCAATTAACAAAATGCAAAGTGAGTGAACAGAAGAAAAATCTACATAAAATCCATATTTGGTGTGACCACCCTTTGCCTTCAAAACAGCATCAATTCTTCTAGGTACACTTGCACACAGTTTTTGAAGGAACTCGGCAGGTAGGTTGGCCCAAACATCTTGGAGAACTAACCACAGTTCTTCTGTGGATTTAGGCAGCCTCAGTTGCTTCTCTCTCTTCATGTAATCCCAGACAGACTCGATGATGTTGAGATCAGGGCTCTGTGGGGGCCATTCCATCACTTCCAGGACTCCTTGTTCTTCTTTACACTGAAGGTAGTTCTTAATGACTTTCTCTGTATGTTTGGGGTCGTTGTCATGCTGCAGAATAAATTTGGGGCCAATCAGATGCCTCCCTGATGGTATTGCATGATGGATAAGTATCTGCCTGTACTTCTCAGCATTGAGGAAGACCATTAATTCTGACCAAATCCCCAACTTCATTTGCAGAAATGCAGCCCCAAACTTGCAAGGAACCTCCACCATGCTTCACTGTTGCCTGCAGACACTCATTCATGTACCGCTCTCCAGCCCTTCGGCGAACAAACTGCCTTCTGCTACAGCCAAATATTTCAAATTTTGACTCATCAGTTCAGAGCACCTGCTGTCATTTTTCTGCACACCAGTTCCTGTGTTTTCGTGCATAGTTGAGTCACTTGGCCTTGTTTCCACGTCAGGGGTATGGCTTTTTGGCCGCAAGTCTTCCATGAAGGCCACTTCCGACCAGACTTCTCCGGACAGTAGATGGGTGTACCAGGGTCCCACTGTTTTTTGCCAATTCTGAGCTGATGGCATTGCTAGACATCTTCCGATTACGAAGGGAAGTAAGCATGATGTGTCTTTCATCTGCTGCAGTAAGTTTCCTTGGCCAACCACTGCATCTGCGGTCCTCAGCGTAGCCCGTTTCTTTGTGCTTCTTCAAAAGAGCTTGGACAGCACATCTGGAAACCCCTGTCTGCCTTGAAATTTCTGCCTGGGAGAGACCTTGCTGATGCAGTATAACTACCTTGTGTCTTGTTGCTGTGCTCAGTCTTGCCATGGTGTATGACTTTTGGTAGTAAACTGTCTTCAGCAACCTCACCTTGTTAGCTGAGTTTGGCTGTTCCTCACCCAGTTTTATTCCTCCTACACAGCTGTTTCTGTTTCAGTTAATGATTGTGTTTCAACCTACGTATTGAATTGATGATCATTAGCACCTGTTTGGTATAATTGTTTAATCATACACCTGACTATAGGCCTACAAAATCCCTGACTTTGTGCAAGTGTACCTAGAAGAATTGATGCTGTTTTGAAGGCAAAGGGTGGTCACACCAAATATGGGTTTGATTTAGATTTTTCTTCTGTTCACTCATTTTGCATTTAGTTAATTGATAAATCTAAACTATTAACATGTCTATTTTTGAAAGCTTTCTTACTTTATAACATTTTTCCACAAACTTTTGCACAGTACTGTATATGTATATATATATATATATATATATATATATATATATATATATATATATATATATATACAAATCTGTATGTATCATAATTGATTTCTTATGTGATTAATAATTAAACCTGCAATTGTAATAACAACTTGCATATCCATGGCAACCAACTGTTCATTCTTTTAAACATCCCCTTTTTTATTGTAATCATGTGTCTCTTAATTATATGTTAATTATTCTTAATTATATATTAATTATGTATACTATTTTTCTTCATGTATTTTGGTAACAGTTGCTTTTGCACATTAAATCTGCTTGAACAGTTTAAGTGCTATTACTTGGTGCAGTCTACGATGTAAAGGTGTTTTAGTGTGTATCTTAATTGATCAATGTCAAGTAACTTGGACATTTTACATAACCTCTTGAGCATTTAGTAGCAATGTATAAAGCGTTTCTAAATGCCATCTATAGGAAGGTTGGGTGGCAGTTGGGGTTTGTGAGGGCAGGGTTTGTTAGTTGTTATTGCTGAAGTTGCTGTCTCCTATATGTTTTTGCTCACTGTGTGTGTGTGTGTGTGTGTGTGTGTGTGTGTGTGTGTGTGTGTGTGTGTGTGTGTGTGTACAGTAGATGCAATATGTGTAATGATGATAACACCGTGTAACACTTTTTTTTTTTTTTTTGTTCCTGGGTAGTAAGTGTTATTTCCTAATTGCTTATGCCTCAAAAGTATAGAAAATGGCTATTATTCCCCACAAACTTTGCTTTTGTGACCGGGACAGTGATATTTCAAAATATCACTATTTCCAATGGGAAAACGGGCAAATGTGTGTCTTTTCATTCACATAAAGTCAGAAAAAAACAACATATGAATCCAAATTAACATGTATTTATACTAAAGTAATACAAAAATGACTACAAAAGATTTAGAAGTGAGTAGTTTTTCGAGATTTACAATTATACTGTAAATTTACAGTATAATCGTAAATCTTGAAAAACGATATTTTGAAATATCACTGTCCTGGTCACAAAAGCAAAGTTTGTGGGGAATAATAGCCATTTTCTATACTTTTGAGGCATAAGCAATTAGGAAATAACACTTACTACCCAGGAACAAAAATTGTGTTACATAGTGTAATTCAGTTTTTACAACTCAGGAGTCTATCCTGGAGTAAACATGCACACAATAATAAAAGACATGTCTGAAATATCACAGTTATCTTCACTAATGTTTTCTGCTTGTTTACTGTCATTTTGTATAACATTTTCTGTTGCAGCCATTACATCCTGGTTTCTTCTCAGAATGTGTACCCTCCTAGTGAATCTGGTACAGCTGAGTGGAACCATTAAACCCTCCCCCTGCAACACTCTTCCCCTAGTGCTTGTAAATTATACTGCAAAGAACACATGAGGTTAAATCCATTGCGGTCAGGGTGTTGCAGGGTGAGTTGATTACTGCACAATTACTGCAACAGAGAATTATATTGAAAGTGAATCTAAACAAGACTACATTACGTTAGAAAAATAAGATAACTTTGAATTGTCACTTTTTGGTTTAAGTTGCGTCTTAAGTCACTTGCCATATTTGTCTTGATTTTGAAAGATTTTACACGTCTTTTCTGATGAAATGTCACCTTGCTTGAGGTGCTTGCTTGACAGCACTAGACTTGACTGACACTGAGTTTTCTGTTTTGCAGAGGCTGTTTTTCCAATCCAGAAGAGCTGGTGGTAGTTGCTCTTTATGATTTCATCCCCCAGAGTGCCCAGGATCTGATGCTGTGCAAACATGAGGAGTACATTATTACAGACCAGTCCGATCCAAACTGGTGGACTGCTCAAGATAAAAACGGGTCATTTTAAATTTCATGCGATTACTGTATAGAGAATAATCCTGTTTTATAACCTACTGTATAAGATTTGACCAGATTTAGGTGAAACAACAGTCTGGTTTAATAAAGTTTCAATTTCACAATATAAATAACAGCAAAAAGTTGTGTCGGTGCAGCAGTTAAAGTTCCCCTTCCTGTCATTTTTTTAAAAATTCCCTATCAATTCTCTAGAGCTGTTGTATGGACACCCCCTATATCTGATATCCTCAATAACTTATTCTAAATAATGTTAGTTTCATGACAACCGAATAAGTCGTTCTCCAGATACTGTATTGTGATTTTGCATGTTTTCTTGTAATATTCAGCAAAGTGAGGTGAGTCTGAAATTGGCGGTAACCAGTTTTTCAGGGGCACTATGCTTTAAACGCTGTGAATATTTGGATGGCAGAATGAGCTGTAAAGGAGGAAGGTTGTTGGACACTGCAACTTTAAAACCTGTTTATTTCTGATGTGGAGGATATGGCTTATTGGATCAGCACCTTCAAAATTGCATAAAGTACTTCATTGCACTTAATGAAAAGATAAATTCATTGTGTGTGTTGCAAATGGCAGGAGATCCTTTTACTTGACCAGCTCCACATGCCCTTCCTGACCCTGTTAGTGTGTATATAAAAGATGATAAAAAAAAGGTTGAATGACAGCTGAAACATCCAGTGTATTTTTCCACATTTTGAGTTGTTTTAAAATTACGAATGTACCTAAAACTCATTCAAAATGAGTTTTAGGTACATTTGTGGATTTGACTGCTATAGATGTCTTGATGCTGGTTTGTTAGGCTAATTCACAGTTTCTTTTGATTTGTAGATTTAATCAATTGGCAGATACGAGTATATTGTAGTGACAGAACTATTGTCAGAACAAACTCATTAGGTGTCAAAGAAAACTAAACATCTAAATTGCACAGTTAACCGTCTATACTCTACAACTGTGTGGAAATGGTTTACAGGGTAGAATTCAATTTCAAACCACACCATCAGAATTGCTATGCTTATCTTCCAATCCGAACCGAAAGTATTCACCCTCCCTTAATTCAAATTACTGACATTACCATAATTTCCTCCCTCCTTCCTGCGCTTCCGTTGAAAATTTGAATGAAAACTTCCACATCCACCTGGAACGCTAAAAATACCACCCCTCCCCTTGCCCCCCCCCTCCCTCAAGACCAAGTTAGACCCCTTTAAATCTTACAAATCCGTAAGAAAGTACACTGTTTTTTTTTTAGGGTTCTCAACCTCTTTCTTTATAGAATGTAATTAGCATGTAGACAATAAAAAAAGACAAGATCTTCGAAAGTTTAAAGTCTTTAAAGTCGTCTAGCACCAAACAAATTTATTTTCTACTCTAAACTAGAAACAAATATCGTCAATAAAAATTGATTGATTTGTTGAATAAAAAGTTGTCTCTGGGTGTCCCATATATAGTGTTCGTCGATGCAGTAACTCTTCAGTGGACCCTGTTGGAGAAAGAAATTATCTTACCATTAATCGTACATCTAGTTTTTCTGTTCTGAAGCTTTCTAAACTTTCAGAAATTTCAGCAGATCATGATTTGTTTTAATAAGATTTTTTTTTTTTTGTATAGCAGTTTATTTTGAACTATCTAAACAACTTATTTTTTCAACAGAGACACGGGGTATATCCCAAGCAGCTACGTTATTGAGAAGCGGGGGAACTGATAAATCTTCGTGTGGCTCATTCATTTACAACAAAAACAAAAAATCTGTCGACAAACATCGGTTGAAAACTGCTACCTTCCAAGAAAACACTGCCTACCCCCAACCATTCCAACCCAAGCAAAATAATTATCTTTTTAATTCTTTTATGTAGCATAAAAAATAAATTTAATATGCAAGACATCTACTGTAATGGTGCCCCAAACTGTTTACGTAACACCACATCTAGGTGGGACTTTTGTTTTCGACGACACTAAACACTCTGCACCATTGCAGAAACCAATTTATTGGGGTTAAAATGACCAACCAAATCATACTGTGGTAGTAAACAGATTGGGGTAACACTGCTTCTATGAGTCCTCTGGTTAATTAAAATCCTTTGCATAAATTTGAAAAATGGACTGTTGTCTCTTCAGTGATATCATGTGTGTTTACTGTGCAATGGTTGTGAGCAAGGTAAAACACATGTTTGGTTCCAGTAGGACTTGTGTCATATTTTCCATATGTGGATCCACCACGACCCTGTCAAAATGTGGTTTCCAACTGATGAAGACAGTGCAGTTTACACAGACCCTGATTAGTGTTACTTTAGGTAAGGTAGTCTGAGGTGAATACTAATTGGGGTCTATGAAACCAACTGTTAGTGTTGTAAGTTACGGATATAGTGTATGTTGTATTGTTTTTTTTTCGTTTTTTTTTATCATTTTCTCATTCAGGTGGTACAACAAGAACATTACCAGAGTAAAAGCTGAACTACTGTTACTTAAGGAGGTATTGAAACTGAGGTAAAACATTTTCGATTTGTTTTGTTTGTTTTTTAAACGTAAAGTAACATTCTGCCCACTCCCCTTCCTCAATTGTGTAGACCTTATTATGGCATGTTTTTGAAAGATAATTAAAAAAAATACTCCCTACAGGTAGGTGCGCGCGCACACACACACACACACACACACACACACAACCAGGACAGGCAGCATGCTGCATACGTGAAACCACACTTGCAAAATGTGAAGCTGCAAGATGCTAAGCTTCTAGATTTCAAGCACGAAAGTCACAGCTATGGTTCCTGTCTTGTGTTTTTAAAATGTATTGCAAGTGAGTGTCTCAATAGTAAGATCATTTTAAATGTATCCAGGTCCTATGGTAAGCTTTAAAATAAGTGCCGAAAATCCACATGAATAAAGTATAGAGTACATTTTAATTCAACTTTCTATATTCTTTGAATGATGCTTGATACAGCAATTACTGTACTGTAACTGCTGTTTAGTTCTGGTTGCCTGCCATAGCAGATCTGCCAAAGTGTATAGAAGACCTCATACGCAACAAGAAGTGACCAGCTATTTTGAATCTAATGTTTTTGTTGTTGTTGTTGGTGCTGGCAATAACATAACTGAGCACTAGATGGTGCTGGAGCTTGCTCTTAACATAAAGACTTTGGCTGCTCTATGGTCAATGTGTCTATGGTAACGAGAACTGAAGAGCAGCTCCTGAGACTCGAGTAACAGTCTTATACTTTGTACAGATTGTGGTGATTTCTTACTAACCCAATCCAATTAGGGAATTAATTTATAAGGGAAAATATATATATATATATATATATATATATATATATATATATATATATATATATATATATATATATAGGAGGCTACTTATTCCTAGATGTATCTTAAATCTGCAGTGCCCTGCTCATTAATTTCATAGACATCTTTGGTATCTGTTTAGTGCATTCTTTTCTTGTCCTTTGTGCAGTTTTCATTATATTAAAGCAGATGTTCCTGGTAATTATTTACAGTACATTCTTTGAAGAAACAGCAATTGACCCTGATCTATATTACTCTATACTATATATTTAAATGTGCTCTATTATTCTGTAGGACAAAGAAGGTGCTTTCATGGTGAGGGATTCCCGGCACGCTGGGCTGTACACAGTGTCTGTGTTCACTAAAGCACATGGGTACGTTTTCAAAGAAACGGCAAGAGCATCTCATGTAGACATTATGTAACAATGTGGATTCTTTTTTTAATTGTCCAGGGCTATCTTCCTTTGTCATATTAGTTGTTGTGCCTCCTGTCTACGTTTTCTCCTTTCCATTTGTGTATTTTAGTTCAAATGGAGAAAACAACCCCAGAGTAAAGCATTACCAGATCAGAGTGAACACGTGTGGGGAAACAAAGTTTTGCTTGGCAGAAAAAATATACCTTCAGCTCCATCTCAGAACTGATACATTACCACCAGCACAATGCAGCAGGTGAGCACCAATGACCTGGCTTACTGAACGTGCATCTTTAGAGAGGAAATGGAGGTGTTTCTCAACTTCATTTTAAATCACGTATGAGGATTCAACCACCATTAAGAATTTGTCAAAATACCAGTCCTTCTTGTATCTGTTATCCTATGTATAGAACATATGACAGAATTGTAAAGTTAAAACGTTTGTTTTTTTTGTTTGTTTTTTCAGCAGTTCCTAAGTACAATCTTAATTTGAGTTATTTAAGTCAATACATCGTAAGTAGTATGTCTCTTATTATAACATAAATCATGCGCACAGGTTTGCAGTCCTCTTGTCCAAACTGCACAAGATGGCATCTCTAAAAACGACAAGAGGCTGCCACAGAGACACAGGATGTATTAACTTATAATATATATATCAGACCCTTCTAGCAATGTGATACAGCAATCTGAATTGTCTTTGTATCAGATAGTGGTGTGAAAGTGATGTACAGCTTTCGAGCGAGGTAGCCACTAACACAACCCGTTTCAGTGTGTCTGCAAGAATGATGGAGAGGAGAATACCAACATTTTCCATGGGAATGGGATAGCATTACTCAGAACATGGGATGCACTGTTCGGCAGAAGACATCTATACAGTTTCATTATTTTTATTTAACTATTACAAAACATATTGTATATGTTTCTATACTAGACTGCTTTATGCTGGGTAGATATCAGCTTGTATCCAACAGCACTCTATATTGTATACCATTGTATTATATGCAGCCATCATTTTCAAAAGTAGCAAGTTTATTCAAATAACTGATCTGGACCAAGTCGAATAAATGTAAAAGTTAATATTTTACTTTTGAAGGTGAATAGCTTTGTTTTAAAGATGATAATAAATAATGAATATACATGCACATCACGATTCAGACACTGTTTATTTGCACAGGACTCATAACAAGGCTAAGGCATGTGGTGTCGTCGGGGAGGGAGAAGGCCCCAATGATGGCTGGCTTCAGCTATGGTAAGCATATTTTTTTCATAAAAAAGTCCAAAGGCCTCACACGTCAAAATCATTTATTTTTTATTTTTATGTTCTTATCCAGAGATGGAAACAACCCAACAGTTTGACCCATTCCAGGTTTTAATATGTGCTTGATTAGCCCACAATGTATAGGTACAAGTTCAGGTGATTCTTATTAAACTCCTAGTAAAACTGCTATGCAGTGGGAGTCTTATTTCCATGCCTGTTATCTATTTTAGTATAAAACTAAGCAGGGGTGTGAAATATTGACGCTTTAAAGAGCTACTTGGTATCGGTATGACATCACACTTAGCTATTGTATTCTTCTTAAGATGTACTTTCTATATAATTTTCTATTTTAATCATCGCATCCTGGCAACCTAGTAAAGCAGTTTAAAACACGCCTGTGGTATCAAAAGGGTTGTCAAGCAAGTTCAGCTCGTAAACTGGATTGTAACCATAAAGCTGCAACACACCACATTCCTTTTAACAATATAATGAAATCTGAATTAACTTAAAACATGCATTTACACAGCAGCAAATCAAATAGATACAGTTAAGAAAGGGGGGTAAACATAGCGATAATTAGTTTGTTTGGAAACCAGGCATTATCCACTGATAGGCGTACTATTTTTCTGGGCTGAAATCTATCTGGCATCATGGAGGTTATATTAATCTGAATAAAAGTGAATGGGTGTTATAATTTCTTAGATTTTATTTTATAGTTCATTACCTTGGTACAAATAATGGAGTGGTTAAATAAAACACTGGACTAAAGAAAGAATTATAATATAAAACAACCTCCTCCACTGGAATCTCTAACTCCTCTGCGTGCAGTTTTAGTTTGTGTCGCTTCTGCCAGTCCCCTACGGAGGGCTGTGTCTGTTGATCGCTCATTTTTGGTCATTGTAAGCCACCTCCACCTTCACAATAAGTCACTGACCAAAAGATGGACTGCTGGGGCCGGTGGTCACAGATAAGTCTTGGACATTATCGTGCACATTAAGTTATCGCTCACAATACATGTAGTGTGCACTCTATGGTATGTAAATTAGCCAAATAGTGTGCACATAAATGCATTCTCTGTTAGTAAATGGGGCAGTAAATTTAGATTTATGGGGCACGTTACAGCTACATTTAGTGCCCTTTCGTAAATGAGGCCCAAGTTGTTTCTGTCAGTACTGGGAAGATACTGGCTGGTAAGAACAGGTCGATTTTCAAACCCTGGTCTTCATGTAATACACAGGTACCCAGATTAAATACAGGCAAAGAACCAAAAGATCTTTGGCAAAATAAAAGAGGTCCAATGATTAATTTTGCAAGTGCTAAAAGTCAGACTAACATTTTAAAACCTGCTGCAATCAACATTATGAATAAATAACATTGTATTATGTCATAAATGTTGCCCTTTCGGATCTACTATAAAGGCATCTATTTTAATATTAACAATCTTTCTGTGGATAATTTTATGGAGTAACATGTTCATGTAAACTGTCAGAACAATTTCAACACTTTGCACATTTTTGGGCAGGCTTGTATGTAACAGGGTTATCCCTAGAACCCATGTCAGTAAAGCAGTGTTGCACAGTCTACAGAAAACCCAGCACTGTAAATCAGGTTTCCAACTTGTCTGGCTAAAAGCCATACTGAATATAAATAAATAATACTAACCTAAACAAGGATACCTTACTATAGCTAAGAAATCAAAATACACTATGACACAGCTTCAGTAGTTTATTCATGACACGTATTGCATATTTAAAGAAAGTGTTGATGTATTTTTAACTATAATTGCCTTGTATCAATCTAACAATTTGCCTTTGCTGTCTTTTCAAAGCCTAATGGCTTAAAGTCACAAGAACCATATTGGGCAGCTCAGTGAATCATGTTGGTTAGGCTGCTGTAAAGCGTTATGATCTATCTTTGGAAATCTCTTGATTTATCAAAGTTTTTCCAAGAAGTATTAAGCTGTTTGATCTGACTGCAGTTGTACAGCTGTCTCTAGGTGGGTCTTTGTGAGCTGGGTGACACAGCTGAGCTGCAAGCAGAGGGCTCTGTATACTTGTTCAAGCACAGTGGGTTCTTCAGGATGGGAATTAAACACCACACAGTCAGCCTGTGGTTTCTTAACATATATTAGGTGACTTTAAAAATGTTTTACACAGTTTTTTTTTTTTTCTGTACCTGTTCATGGGTCGTAGTCACACAGCTTCAACTTGTGTTGTGTTGTATGTTTTATGGCAAATCTATTTTGAAATCTATTTTCAGGACTGGGCAAAATAGTCAAGGAAACTATTTACATAGAAATCATATTAAGTTACAAATAGAAAATAGGTGACCAGTAATGCATTTTAAATATAAAATAGTAAATATATATTAGCTCAAAGAGCCTTAGTTATATGTTATTAATAGTACTCATAAGCTGTACAATATATATTTCCAAGAAAGGAGGAATATGTTTTATTATGATAGTTATTTTAGCACTCGTGTGTGTGTGTGTATGTGTGTGTTCATTGTCAGGCGTGTGGAAGATCGAGCCCTCTGAATTGAGTTTCATCCAGGAGGTGGGAAGTGGCCAGTTTGGATTGGTTCACTTAGGCTACTGGCGCAACGTTAATCACAAAGTGGCCATCAAGATGATACAGGAAGGAGCCATGTCAGAAGAGGATTTTAAAGAGGAAGCCCAAGTTATGACATGAGTGCTTTTCTTCAGGCTTATAATATCCAATATTATCAGGATTCTGTGATACTAGATATGTTCATTAGAGGGCAGTATTGCTATCCAATTTCACTATTGCTGTTGTCTCTGAGGTTATGAAGTATTTTTTCAGTACCATGTTCCCTGCTTATCATTGTGCAGTTTTTATATCTAATGAATTCTAAAACAGTTCCAAACTCTGGGCCAGGGCCAGAAGGGGGACTGCAGCAGCAACGTGGTCTCAGCAAAAAAAGTCTAGAAATGAGATGACCGATGCAGGTAAATTACTAGGACCCAGTAAAAGCTACTGTGAAATGGGTGGCAATACAAAAACGCACAGTATGTTTTGACAGAAGAATGTTATTTTCGAATGAACACCCTAGTGTGCCAAGTGGGCATCAGATGTCATACCAGGAATGCTTGGTAACATCTGGTCCTGAAATAAGCTAATTTATAATTGACACCATAATTGTGAAGCGATAATAAAACTTGGTGAAGCTGAAGCTTGGAAAGCTGATTTCTTGTTTTTTTAATAATGTTTGTCAGTGCATATATAATTATATTGCAATGTATTGATAATTTCAGTTATATTTGAAGGCTTTTCTGCAGTCTTTGTTTTTTTTTTCTTCTTGCTTTGGAATAGAAGTGTTCTTAATTATTTCATAATTGTAGATTATTACCTGTCCAATATTCAGTTAAGAAAGTGGTTGCTGAATGCAGCACTATGATATTGTCATATGAATTAGAGTAGAGGCTTTCGTTTGAAGCGATTCCAAAGGTGTATAAAACAATACAACATAAAACTAGCAAGAAACTACTCTGATCAATAGCTTATCAGCTTTTTTCCTTTAGCTAAGCTATTCCTTACTATATTTATACTCTTACAATAAATCCTAGTTGTCTTTTGTGCATTTCTCAAAATAGGCTACTGGTGTGAACAAATTGGATCTAGAATCAGTTGATTTCTGAATATCATGGTAAAGACTTTGTTTAACTCTCTTTCTCTGAACAGTAAGCTGTCTCACCCCAAGCTGGTCCAGCTGTATGGTGTGTGCACCCAGCAAGCCCCCGTGTGCCTGGTATTTGCCTCATGGAGTTCGGCTGCCTGTCTGACTTCCTGCGGAGCCAGCGAGGCGGCTTCTCCAGGGAGACTCTGCTGGGCATGTGCTTGGATATGTGTGAGGGGATGGTCTACCTGGAGAGCACCAACTTCATTCACAGAGATCTGGTGATTCTAGATACCTATGACTTTGTACAGTTAGTATGCCTTGTGTAGGGTGTCTCTTATTTTATCTTCTGCTGTTTCTGGAATGATGTCTCGTATGACAAGCCTTAACTTATTATAAATCACAAACACTAGACTGTACCTAAAGAGGTTTTTTTTTTTTTTAACATTAAAAAATTGTACATAAGATAAGATGTAATAGAATTTTCACAAATGCTTAATGTTGATAATTTGACTTATCATACGTGATTTGTAATGTATACCAGTTCCCAACAGATGGCAAATCTAACAGTATCAAAGAATGGGCACATATCGCTCAGCACCAATTTAAACTCTTGCTGCCCCTTAATCAGAGGACCATAAGGGTTACCAAGTTTGCCTGTGCTTCTGTATGCCTGCATTGCCATTGAATATCACCTGTTAAAGTTTATTCACTGGTTAGTTAATGAATATGTATTGATTGACTTGCAGGCTGCAAGAAATTGTTTGGTAGGAGAGAATCAAACGGTGAAGGTGTCAGACTTTGGGATGACTAGGTAAGTGATTTTAAAAGTTACCTTTTATTATTATTGTAAACATATAGAATGTGTATTGATTGTTTCTGTTATTGTTGTGTTGCATGCTGCATGCTGAATATTTATTTATTTATTTTCAAAAAGGGTCAAATTTTATTTGTTATGTTTTCTTAAAGGAGTAAACAAATTCTTACATCATGAGCATAATGACTTTCTTGCAAGTCCCACAGACTTTATTTTCTTTTGGACTCTGAAGTCCATGTAACCACACTGTAGATTCACTCCCTGTGCATCAGCTATTTGAAGCCTCTTTTTCATGCACATAGGACCGAGCTAACTTAGGGCCCACATGTGCGCCCCTCAAACACCCTTGAGGGTTGCATGCACCATAAAACTTGGTTATAAAGTTAAATTCTTGGAGTTACAGTATATTTGATTTTGTAATAACCAGTTCTTGTAATTGTATCAATAGCCAAATATGTTTAATCACCTCAATACTGTAATTAGCAGTTGTTCTAACCTGATATTGCCCACTTGTTGTTTAAAACAAACGTTGCTTCTATGCATTATCTAAATAAACTTTCCTATAGTCTGGGCTTACATTTATGGGGGGTGCTGAAGTGGTTCACCCCTGACAGGACTTTATGTGATGTCAGGTGGGAACCTAATACTTGTTGCACTGGGAGTGAATCTGCAGTGATGTGGCAGGATAAATGGGTGTCGTCCAATTCAGTCTGAAAAACTAAACCATCTACAGAAAAAAAATAAGCAGAAACAAATGGTTATGTTAATGAAGTAAGAACGGTTTTTGAAGTCTTGCTTGAAACATGAAACTGGTAAATACACAAAAAACAAATTCATGTGTTCTGCCTTTGTAAGGTTTGTCCTGGATGATCAGTACACGAGCTCTCTTGGATCGAAGTTCCCAGTGAAGTGGTCTGCGCCTGAGGTCATCCATTACTCTAAATTCAGCAGCAATTCTGACATCTGGTCCTTTGGTATGGAATGATTTCTAGTGCATTTAAAATAATGAAGCAACTGGGTATTACACTATTATACTTCTATGGTGATACACCATTATGATGACTATTATTCTAATAGCATCCTGTGTATTGGAACGTACCTTCTGTTCAGCCTTCTGATCTAAATGGAGGGTCTTTCTATCGTGTTCGAGTACCTTGACTGACCCTGAGAGTCTTGTCAGTAAACAGGACTACTACAAAGAAATGCCACGTGAAAAAATAAAGCACATGCAATTGGAATAAATAATAATGCTTCATAGTGATGAAAGCAGTAGGGAGTGAAGTATATCATCACATTCTTAATCCATCTCTCTTGCTTTACTGTGGAAAGTCTTTCTTGGTCCAGTTTTTTCAGAATACCATTTTCAAATATGTAGTTCGACCCTCCCTTGGCTTACTGTTCACCTCCACTTGTGGGTCAGGTTATGTTTTCAAGCCACCAGGGAAAGATTGAGCCATTTGTAAAAGAGCTGTTTGGGAAAATGATGCTACACCTTCTGTCCGCATGAATAGATGTTTTCATTGCAGAGTTGCAGCTGTATTGTTTACTTCATTGCGCTTTAGGGTCTCTTTCTAACTATGCTTAGGTTATTGGGAATCAGGTCTTGGTGGAAAGGTGTTGTTGGATTTCTGTGAACATTTCTAGTGAAAGTTGAGAGTGACTTGCTTTTTTTCAGGAGTTCTCATGTGGGAAGTATACAATGAGGGCAAAATGCCTTATGAGAACCAAACGAATGGAGCAGTGGTGGAGGCCATCTCATCAGGGCTCAGGCTGCTGAAACCCAAACTAGCATCAAATTTAATTTACTAGCTGATGGACTGGAGCTGGAAAGAGGTCAGTGCAAAAGGATTTCAAATCCCAGCTGTTGAATCCCATATTACTGTATATGGTGTGGCAAAGTGCCCCGCCCCTGGACTATTTTTATTTCTGTTGTATGTTGCGTGTAGTGTGTTAATGTTGGTATATTATAGTTGGTACATGGGATATAATATGGGTTACACGAGTGATTTAAAATGTATATTTGTATTTAGGCAGGAGGATTGCACAGCACTTCACGTGCAGGTAAAATGTAATAATATGTGAGCACAGGGAATTGCACTTTATTAATTCATGTGCAGTTGTACCGAGACTCCAATTGAATGATTTGATAAGCAATCAAGTGTCTGTACAGCTGCATAAAATCAGCATGTTTTCACTGAGTGGGTTGTGTGTGATCGTGAGTGGAGAACGGGTGTGGAGAGGAGAGAATTAAGAAAGAAATAAAAGTAAATATAATGAGTGCTGGAAGCACTAGCACCGTACCTGTTTTGTATTCGGCGTTCGCCCACCCTGTTCGTTAGTGTCTATTCGTTTTGTTTGTCTGTTTAATTTGGCCTCAAGTGCCGTGTGCTGTTTTTTGTTACAACCTTTTTTATTTTCTGTTTGTAAATTTATTAAATGCTGAACACAAGCAAGCGCTCAGCTTCACCAAACTCCACGTCTGTCTATTCTGTGTTGGTCCCTATTTTTGGTCTGATGTCACCCATTACAGTCGTCTTTGTGACAATGGTTAATTAAGGACTTTTAAACTCATAGAGCTGAACTTAATACAGGGGTGCATATTTGGTACCTCATAGCACCAGTAGAAAAAAAAAGTAATTCCTTAGCAACCACAGATGATAGTTTCTCATTGGGTCTAATCTACTCACATGACCCACCCACACTCATCCACATACACAGGAGAGAAGGTTTTGTGTCATGTGGGAAGTTTAATTACCAACATTCTGCACTCTACATTGGTCCACTGCATGTGTGGATATAACCCTGAGCCAAGGAACTTTATGCCAGCCCTGTGTATATCAACACCAAATGTATGACTGAAAATCAGGCAAAACTGTTCTTCTGTGATCCTCATACAGCAGAGCAGAATTGAAACTGACATGGTCTTTTCCAGGGTAAGAAAAAAACAATGCAATCTACTATTAAAATATTGCTAAATGCAACCAAAAAAGTCAAGCAGGTTTGACAATGTATACAATCATTTATCCAGAAGTATAAAACACTAAATGGTAAGATATAAAAATACAGTAGTACAACTCTTTGACAAACATTTGGGTTTGAAGTCTTTGTCAGTTTTTTTGACAATTGGAGCCAGGCTTACAAAGGTCTTTACAGCAAAATGCAATTTGCACATTTTCTTATGAAAGTAAAGAAAGAACATAAGAAATGTTATAAACGAGAGAAGGCCATTCAGCTCATCTTGCTTGTTTGGTTGTTAGTAGCTTATTGATCCCAGAATCTCATCAAGCAGCTTACTGAAGGATCCCAGGTTGTCAGCTTCAACAACATTACTGGGGAGTTGTTAAAGACTCCCACAATTCTCTGTGTAAAAAAAAAAAAAAAAGTGCCTCCTATTTTCTGTTCTGAATGCCCCTTTATCTAATCTCCATTTGTGACCCCTGGTCCTTGTTTCTTTTTTCAGGTTGAAAAGCCCCTTGGGTCGATATTGTCAATACCTTTTAGAATTTTGTCTGCTTGAATCAGATCGCTGCGTAGTCTTCTTTGTTCAAGACTGAATAGATTCAATTATTTTAGCCTGTCTGCATATGACATGTCTTTCAAACCCAGAATAATTCTGGTTGCTCTTCTTTGCACTCTTTCCTTTGTGTAACAAGGTGACCAGAACTGAGCACAGTACTCTAGATGAGGTCTTAGTAATGCATTGTAAAGTTTTAACATTACTTCCCTTGATTTTAATTCAATGCTTTTCATTATATATTCAAGCATCTTGTTGGCCTTTTTTATATCTTCCCCACATTGTCTAGATGAAGATATTTAACACCATAAACTCCTGGTCTGTTTCATAGATTCCTTTAGTACCTCCCATATGATATTTATCCTGCACAAATAAAAATAGTTATGTATCCATAGTAACAAACAATCTGGAAGTTTGATGAAAGCATTTGTAACATCAACATTTTTATTTTCCATACATAAACAAAATGGTATAAATTGCAGTTTGACTGGATAAATCTGACCCTTATTGTCAAACCAGCGTGTTTCAGGAGAATGCAAATGGCTATGAGACTAGATTTGAAAATGTTGACAGATTCTAAATCTTCAAGCAGGGTATTTTTAGTTTGGGAGTATTGGATGCTACAGGCCTCGTCTCCACGACAGCCCAGCTCAGGGTTCTTTGCTTTGCGTGACAGTTGGGGCATGTCCATTTACAAACAATAAAATCACACTCTCAATTGCACTGGCAACCAAGCTTGGGAGGCCAACACTGAGTGGTGATTTCTTTTTGTTCTCTATTTGTTAATGATAGTTTGGCCTTTCTTGATAATTTTAATTAGAATTAGCATGGGCACAGTTGAGAGAGAGAGAGAGAGAGAGAGAGAAATTTGTGACTTTTCTGTTTCTTCTCCAGAGACCAGAAGATAGACCAACCTTTACATTTCTCTTCCACAAGCTGGCAGAACTGACTGAACTTTGAGATGAATGCTGTGCAAAAATGAAAATCCTTTCTACAGTAGGCATCCGAAGCAGTGTGGCATCGTTGATACAATCTCCGTGTCCTGATTTTCAAGTCACCCGTTTTGCTCACTTATCAACCCTCTCTGCATTCATTTCTGAACATGTGCAAAAGATAAAAAATAATCAATTGCAAATTTGTCTGTCTTTGCTGGGGATTCCACAGACAGCGTTGCATTGACTTTGGGTACCTGCAGGTTATGGAGACATAATCAGCAGGGACTATTTCACCTCACTGTGCTACAGCGGCCCCTACTGGCCAGCTACCCAGTGAGCTCAAAACAGATGCCTGCCGGGCTGTTCTATATCCTCCAGGGGCTGGTAGCGCACTGACATCCTCTGTGGAGCTCCTGGATGTAAAGAGACAATTCATTGGCTGGTGGGATTGGAAAATGCTCAATGACCTTCATTTCTCCAGAGCTTTTGGAAGATCATTTTACTCCTTGGTAGATCATTATGGACACAGACAGAAAGCTAATAATCAGTTCACCACATTGAAGGTCACTGACTTTGTTTTTTTTTTATACACATCACATTAATAAATATATATATATATATATATATATATATATATATATATATATATATATATATATATACACACACACACACATACACACACACACACACACACACATACAAAAACATTAATCAAGTCTCACTACCTTAATGCTAAAATTAATAATTAATAAATGTCAAAAGATTACACTATGAAAGCAAAAATGCAAAAAAAAACCTCAAAAAAACAAAAACTATTTTTTTTTGCTGTTGATACAATATAATGCCAATATTCTAACAGCTTGTCTGTGTCCTTCATTTCATTTTGCATTATTCATGTTACTCAGTACACCCCTGCCTAAGCTCTCGAGGCTGCAGGCAATTCAATCTGTCAGGCAGCTCTAGAGCTGCTGGGTCGTGCTTTGGGCAACTGAATAATTTGTAACCCAGAATTTTTTCTTGCAATAAACATATGCAAGTCATGCTCACTGCAAAATTACTGCAACAAGGAACAGCGGCTTTCAGCAGGTGCTCCAATACATAATTACATTGTTTGCAGTGTATCTTTATAAGTTAAAAGAGAGGAGCTTTATCATAACAAGACTACTATAACAGCAAAATAATTCCTTTGTTCTGTTTTATTGAAAATCCAAGAGTCAAAAAGCCAAGACAAGGGTATATTGTCAGGTTTGGAACTTCCATCGGCTAGTTTCACAGACCCTGATGAGACTACTAACTGTTAATTTAGATAAAGTAATCCAGGATTAGAGCTAATCAGGATCTGTGAAACTAGCTGCATATCTTTTTGTTATATTCTTAAAGTTTATTATATGGTATTTATGCAACATATACATTTTGTTTGACAATTTAAATTGAATCAATGAAGGATGTTGTTTAAAAGCTAGAATTGTGCAATCCTGTGCATATACTGGCACACTATTGCTTTCTGAATTCCAAGCATCGGTTATGTATGCAGAATGTCTTGGCTACATTTAACAAGGCAGATTGTGGTTTGGCAACATTTGATAATTGATCTCGATGAAGTCTTATTCCAAAAATGTTGCAATTTTTTACATGTGATGGGCCCAGAACAGTGGTGGTTTAGTAGCACAAGGGTTCAGTTTTGTCCCTTGGTGTATTGAGCAGTGAGTCTGCATATTTGCTGAAGCATATTCTGTACCATGACCTGAATTAACAAGTGAAGAACTAAAAGATTATCTGTACAAGAAATGTGGGACCAGTAATAATGAGTGTTTTTCAGCTTCCTGACATAGATCCAGTAATGCAGGTCCGATCAGCCAAAGTGTCTTTTATATTAGTAAGCGCTATTGCCATCTAGTGCAAAAGTGATCCATTGTGGCAAACTATATGGTGCTGTCTCTTCTGTGAAATACTTTGGCTGATTTAGCCTACATTAGAAATATCTATGCAGATGTCAAGAACTGAAGAGCAGTCCATGAACTTGGGTGAAAGCACCTTAACACAGCCTTGGCAAAAAAATAAATAAATAAATCAGAAAAACACTATTTGAGTATTTGTAATAAGAACTAATCAAAATGATTTCATAAAATGGCATCATAAAAGATAAGAGGACTGTTTAAAATAAATAAATAACATTACATGAAGTTACTTACTGAAGCCAGTATGAAAATGGATTCATTCACTCATGTGCAATGTACTCCCCAGAGTCTGCTGTTTAGGTCATGCACATAATGGACTTCCTCTAGCCTGCCCAGTAGCTGGGAAAGCTGGCATATAACCACTCCTCTGGTCTGGGCCTGTATGTTACCAACAATGAAAGTGCTTGCATATTAAATTTTCTAAGTTAATAAATTACTGTAAAACACAATATTAACCACGTGTTTATAATTGCTTGTATGTAAGGAATATTTGTTTGAAAGTGTGTGCAGTACTTGTATTTTTAAAATGTCACTGCTGTATATTGTATTTTCTGTATTAAAATCTCATGCTATTGTTGCCCATGGTCATTATGATAGTTAAAAAGAAACATGCACGTTATTTCAAAGTTTAGTTTATATGTTACAGTTTTAACACATGCAATGTAATACTAAATCACAATTATCATAAATGTGTCTATGGGTGACATTACATGCAATATTTTACATAGTATTACAATATGTAGGCCATGTGGTTATCACTGTGCAAAATGTGTATATATTTTAGGAGGTTTAGCAAATTAAACGAGGTTGTAAACATGACATTTTGATCAATATTGAAGCAAACAATGTGTTCACACGTGCATAGTAAATGAAGCCTGCGCATGTGCCTCGCATTGGAGCAGCATCGGCGATGTGAATGCCGAGGAGCAGTGCACTGTAACTTTAAGGAAATGCACTTGCAGCCATTTTCTGCTCTTTGTGTTACAGGGATTACCGTACAGCAGGCATTGTGGCTAGACTAGAGCATCACTCGGGCAAGTCTAAAATAAATAATAATAAAATAATAATAATAATAATTTAAAATACCAACCAGGGAACATAAGGAAGGCACTACATTTCAACACCATCCATATCGGGCATGCAAAAAGCAGGTAAGCAGATTTAGTCATCAATTGTTTTAGATGATCGGGGAAGATATACACACAACTGTGCTGCTGCTGCTGCCGGGGCAGCGCTATACCAGTAGAATTATTGCATGTGCATGATGCCATCTATACCGGTTTTCACATTATTTAGCATTATAGCACAAATGTGAGAAATAATTGGGAATTACCGTTTTAATTATCTTATAAAAAAGATGAAAATCTGTAATTGGTTTATTATAATAAATAAACATTTATGAAATTAACAGATCCATAATTTCAACGAGAATTCTGGTTGCTACATGAGCATCAGTTTTTTTTTTTTTTTTTTTTTTTTTTTTTTTTTTTTTTTTTTTTATAAACTCACTGGGTGGGGTAATTCTTGCTGCTTTTACATCGCAGGGTTTATCTTTTTATTGAATGTGTTCAATATTTATTTAACGAATTGAATTCGTTGAGCCAGCTGATGAGCAGTGTTTTCAGGAAGATCTTAAGCCAAACAGTACCCATTTTAAACAAAGACGTTATTTAAATGAAACATATTTTGAATGCTAATGCTGTACTACAGCATAGTGTATTTATTTAACTTTCCACGGTCCCCCAAAATGTTTGTACAAAAGAAAGGCAAATTCTAATTGTAAGGTTCGTTTGGTACCGTTATGTCCCTTTAAATTCTCCAGGCCAAATCTGGAAATGGCTTTTGCGTCTCTGTGATGAGAAAGCGCAAATCTGCATCTCTACAGCAACCTGCTATAGGCCTAATAAACACCACTGATCGAGTTGTTTCATTGAGAGAAAAAAAAAAACATGTTTGGTGATGTGGTTTCTTACAAACATATGTTTTCTATATCTAGAAGAGATGAAGAATTAAATGTATTACAAACAGTATCGCGGTTTTAAATAGCTGCTAGAATACTGATGTCGGTGAAATAATAGTGAACATTTCTTAAAACCAACATAAACGAGAAATCCGGCATCTGTATGATACCTATTCTTGACTGTTTGTGTTTCAGGCATAGTTGCTTTTTTCGTCTTAAACTCCCTAGCTTGCAGTCAGGTATACGTTGTAAATATATGCTCACTATCGTGATTATTTAAAATATTATTTTAATGCAAACTGACCATTAGGTCAGTATAATAAACGGGAAATACCTGCATATATATATATATATATATATATATATATATATATATATATATATATATATATATATATATATATATATATACACACATACATATACATATACATACACACACACACACACACACAGTGCCTATAGAAAGTCTACACCCCCTTGAACTTTTATTCACATGTTGTTGTGTCAGTGCCTCATAGTTTCATGCATTTAAACAAGGATTTTTTTCCACTTATCTACACACCATACTCCACACTGTTAAGGGGAAAAAAGATTTTATTGAGATAAAAATTATATATTAAAAATACAAAACTGAAAGATCATAATTGGATAAGTCTCCACCCTCTGAGTTCATACTTGGTGGAAGCACCTTTGGCAGCAATTACAGCTGTGAGTCTGTTGGGATAGGTCTCTACCAACTTTGCACACCTAGATTTGCCAATATTTGACCATTCTTCTTTACAAAACTGTTCAAGCTGTGTCAAGTTCCTTGGGGAGCGTTGATGGACAGCAATCTTCAAGTTATGCCACAAATTTTTGATTGGATTTATGTCGGGACTCTGACTGGGCCACTCAAAGACATTTACCTTTTTGTTCCTTAGCCACTCCAGTGTAGCTTTGGCTGTGTGCTTTGGGTCATTGTCATGCTGAAAGGTGAACTGTCCTAGTTTCAGCTTTCTTGCAGAGGGCAACAGGTTTTCCTCAAGGACGTCTCTGTACTTTGCTCCATTCATTTTCCCTTCTGTCCTGACAGGTGCCCCAGTCCCTGCTGATGGGAAACATCCCCATAACATGATGCTGCCATCACCATGCTTCACAGTAGGGATTGTGTTCTTTGGGTGAAGCGCTGTGTTGGGTTTGGTCAAACATAACGCTTTTCATTTAGGCCAAAAAGTTTCATGTTAGTTTCGTCAGACCATAACACTTTTTGCCACATGGCTACAGAACCTCCTGAGTGTTTTTTTGCATACTTCAAACATGATTCAAGGTGGGCTTTCTTGAATAATGGCTTCCTTCTTGCCACCCTACCATACAGGCCAGATTTGTGGAGCGCTTGGGATATTGTTGTCACATGCACACTTTGACCAGTCTTGGCCATAAAAGCCTGTATCTCTTGCAAAGTTGCCATTGGCCTTTTTGTAGCCTCTCTAATCAGTCTCCTTCTTGCTCCGTTATCCAGTTTGAAGGGACGGTGATCTAAGCAGGGTCTTGCTGGTGCCATACACCTTCCGCTTCTGAATAATTGTCTTAACCATGCGTCAAGGGATATTCAAGGCCTCTGATATTTTATACACATCCCCTGATCTGTGCCTTTCAGCAACTTTGTCCCAGAGTTCTTTTTAAAGCTTCTTGGTGCTCATGGTTGAGTCTTTGGTTTGAAATCCACTACGTAGCAGAGGGAACCTACAGGAACTGCTGAATTTAACATGAAATCCTGTGACTCACTACAATTTAACACAGGTGAAGCCCACTTAACTTGGTTTGTGATTTTGAAGGCGATTGGTTACACCTGAGCTAATTTGGGATGAGTATTACAAGGGGGGTGGACACTTATCCAACCAAGCTATTTCAGTTTTTATTTTTAATTAATTTTCTACAAATTTCTAGAATATTTTTTTCATTTGGAAGTTTTAATGCATTTTAATTCCAGGCTATAAGGCAACAAAAGGCGAACATTTTGAAAGGGGGTGTAGACTTTCTGTAGGCATATATATATATATATATATATATATATATATATATATATATATATATATATATATATATATATATATATATATATATATATATTAATAATTTCATGCATACTTCATAAAATAAAATTAACTTTAGGAATAAAAAAGAAGCTAGATTTGGGTGTTGAATATAGTATTTTTTTAACATTCACAGGCACACCCTTAAAGAATGCTTAGACAGGATAAGACATACTGTTGCTACATGGACTGTATCTGATTGTGTGTTAACGTGTGAGGAAACAGCCTGCTGTGTCGGAAACACAGTTCAGTTTCCTGTTGTGCTGATCTGCTACTTACCCTATCAGTGCAGATTTTGCTGTGCTTAAGCTCCTATCAGACTTTTAAATGAGGATGGCGATAGATTTTTGAAAACATTTTCAAAAACATTTTCAAAAAAGAAGTTCAAACTTTAAAATGTTGAGGAAGCAAAACAAAACAGTTACCTGAAATAACGTATGTGCTTTCATTTAAAATAGAAAAAAAAAAACAATGTTCTGGCCTTTATTTTCTGGTAAGGGCAGGAGGCCACATAGTCAAATGGCTGTTTGAAAGGTGGACTCGCTACACTACAGCTGGTCTCTGTTTGACATGCATGTCTTTGACCATGGTTAAATGTTTAAGAAAAATAATCACCCTCCGCTTATTGACACATTAGTATACTAGAATATAATGGGAGTCAATGTGGATGAGCTCCTGATAATGGAAGTCAGTGGGAACAAGCTCCTGATAATGGAAGTCAATGGGAACAAGCTCTTGATAATATCACTTTGTTTACACTCTGCATAATATCACTGACATTTATTAGCACTGGTTTCCATCCCACGTAATATCACCTTGGTAAGTCAAAGCATATTAGAGGTTTTACATTATCATTTTCTTTTTATTTGGGGGTAAAATGTTTTTGTATATTTTAGTTTTATTTAGTTTATTCTGTTTAGCCATATTTGTGTTGCTTGAGACACAGCATGAGCCAGATTGCAGCAGGGATGTAGAAATATTTGCTCCAATCAACATTTGGGCTGATGGTTCAATCCAGAGAAGTTTGGATGGAAATGTCAGTAACAAGCTGCTTCTGGGGCATTGTTATGCGTATTGTGTACTTGTGTTTATCACCCACGTCAACCCTGCTTTATTAAAAGCAGTGTGAAATTGCACAGCCAACCCGCATGACACCGGGTCATGACCAGAATAGGTTCCGACCCAGGTAGAGCGTGACATTGTGAAATGGGCTTTAATTTCAACATTTATAGTTTCTTGATGCATTTCACTGTAATTGAAAATACAAAGGTAAAATGAAAATACTTAATAAAGCTTACTTTTTCACTGAAAATGTCAGTTTAAATGAGAAAGGACAGGTTTAATACATAAACAGGTTTAAACATTCTACCACATGTAGGTTTAAAGCCTTAATTGATACCCAACCAAATATTAGCTGTAATCTTTTTTTTTATTTTATTTTGCAATTTATTTTTTTAAACATTTCTTTTTTGCAATGAATGAAACTGAGCTCCCTTCTCTTTAACTATATTGTTATAACTTACTCTAATTGTGTTAATTGCAAAAGTGAAGTCTAAATTTAACTGAATTCTGCAAATACAGCCCTTCAGACGCTTTTATGAAGCCGCAATGTAAAATAAGAAACTGAAGCCTAAAACGTATACATTTCTTGGTGTTTTCTTCCCCACAGTGATGATAAACCTCCATGTTATATGTGTTGAGCTTCATAGTCAACATTAAATGTCACTGGTGTGATTATGGGCACGTCTAACTTGACTGTCTTCAAAATAGGATGCTGCAGTTTGTAGCCAAAAACAAAGGATTTCCATTTTTTCCGCGAATAAATGGATTTAGAATGCATCAAATTACATAAATACAGCTTGTGTTCTGATTTTTTCAAAGACAAATTTATTAGGCACTTAGTGGGTTAATACAGGTGGTAACAATGAAAAAAAAAAACGTTAGCTGTCTTGTACCTTGTTCTACCACTGGAACTAACATGAATGGAAATTAGACTGGACCATTACATTTCAACTGAGACTCATTTAGCCTTAGTTATGATTGTGGGCTGGCAGAACTCGATGTCTCTCCATTGTGGAAGTTATCTAATTGCTGTGTTTTTAATTTCCGTTTGCACACAAATATGTAGGCAGAAAATGAAAGCAACCAGGGACTTACGGAAATATTGGAGCTTGGTGAATTATTTATAAATAGCAATGTTACAAAAACGTGCAACAGCTGTATGTAACAGGTGATCTTTGAATGTCCGTTTGCATATTGTAAACTATTGTTTACAATTGTAGACTGCAGATGAAACTGGAGACGGCCCCAGTTTGATACTGGAACTTTCCAGTCTGGTTTTGTGGTGCAGGTGGAAATGGGTATTAGTTTGTTTTGGTAAGGTCAGCTACAGATAACACTATGTAGTTAAAGAGTGAAGAACAGGATCTGAAACTCCTGACAGCTTCCATGATTCCTGGAGATATACATGGTGCTGAGCACTCGTGCAGGTTTGCAGAGACAGAACAAGGCTGAAACTCCTGACATCTTCCACGATTCCTGGAGGTATCCATGGTGCTGAGCACTCCTGCAGGTTTGCAGAGACAGAACAGAGCCTGGAGGTATCCATGGTCCTGAGCACTCCTGCAGGTTTGCAGAGACTGTTGACACAGATGTGTTGTATTGTTAACTGTGAGCAGGAGGCCAGTTTGGAAGTTAAGGCCACTAGTAAAATGAATTTGGAGCTTGCAACATTAGTTCACATTGTTAAACCACTGCACAATTTGTTTGCCGTTTGTAGAACCCTGAGGGGAAATTCTCTAGGCACCTGGCTGCACTCTGCTTGACTGCATACCAGGGGGAACTACATTCACAAAAATAAATATACATATAAAACTAAGGTTTAACCAGATTTGGTGCACAGTAAATTGCGTTATTATGAAAAGAGAATAAACATTGTGTTACTTTTAGTATTCTTAAACCCATTAATAGCCTTGAATGGGATACTTCATAAATCAAAGGAGTATTATGTGGCTCAGTGAGAGATATACAGCTCAGGAGCCATTTGTAGCAGTCCTAGATTGGTATATGATGTTTGTAGTCCTTTTAACGATAAAATAAAAAAATAAATAAAACTTTTTTTTTTTTTTTAAACAACACGTCACTATTGCAGAAATTGTCTAGGTATGGTTTGTTACTGTTAACAGGAAGACTTGCCCCGCTACAGTATGCATTACCTCTAAACCCACCCTACTGCTAAAAAGGGAGGTTAGACAAACCACTGACTTTGTAAGCACGTAAAGGACGCTGGGGGGAGTTCTGTTAGAGGCAGGAAATGCTGTAATTGAAGGATCTTTAGCAAAGTTGCCACTGCTATAGAAAACATACACAGCGTGCACTTTGTGTGGGCCAGAGGATTCTGTCAGTTCTGTTACTCAGAAGACAGGGTCAAATGTACATATTCCCCTATTAAAAAACATGTTTTAAATAACGGGAAATAATAGAATACGTGCCGTTATCCGTGTCTTAGTGATCAGTGTACCATACACAAGGGGACGCATATGGCAAAATAAGATATTCTGAAATCTAGCTAGTTGATTGTCTGAGAGTGGTCTCATGATTTATAATTAAATAAATAAATTTTAGTAAGTCGCTGTGCATATTTGAACTTAAAAGATGATAATGCTTACTGTAGGACAGAAATGTGCGAGTGTGACGGGGAACTGCCCCGTCTATATGAGTGTGTTTGGAACTGGCAGGGAGGGGGTTAAATTTCTCCCTGCCAGGAAAACATGTGAGAATGTGGCTGGAGCGCTAATTGAATAATTAGTAATTATTGATTAATTGGGCTCCAGCCACAGGGGATAAAAGCCAGGGGAGAGGCCCTGGCTGGAGGTGTTTTTTGTTTGGGAGTTTGCTTTGTGTTGGAGGGTTTTGTGTTTTGGAAGAAGAATGTCTTGTTTTTAAAAAAAAACTTGGAACCTGACCATTGACTTTGTAAGTTCACTTATTATTTCTGTTTGAACCTCTTTTCTGTTGGCCCTTGTGCGTATTTATTTGATTATTTTTTGTTTAATAAAGAACTTTATTTTTGACTTTACAATGTCTCTGAGACTCAGCCCTCTGTCATCCTGTCACACTTGGTGTCAGAAACAGGATAGCGCCACCTAGAGGCTCAGAGCAGTATTTATTTTTTGAATTTTTGTGGAATTTTTGAATTTTTTTTTTTTTTTTTTTTTGAATTTTGAATTTTGGAGTTGAGTGGAGAGCAGAATGGGCAGAAGCAGCAGCAGCAGCCGCCATCACCAACCCAAGCCCTGTGGGAGGACCCAGCGAGCTTGTTCCCGTGGTGCACCTGGTGCGGGAAGGAAGACCACCGGTGGAGGTCCTGTCCGGATGGGCCACTAGCTGACTGGTGTGGGCACTGTGAGCTGGGTGGCCACAGCTGGGCAGAATGCCCCCACAACCCGGACCAGGAGCAGCTACCAACCCCGTCCTCGGCAGCCACCCCACCAATACCGCCTTCACCACCATCGCTGGAGCTCTGGGAGTGGTTTGTGCACCCCGGAGCGGACCTCTTCCATGACCTTCCCCTCGCCATCAACACGCTGTGGCATCGAGATGGGGAGAGGTGGGAGGAGTGGGAGAGAGAGCATCACCCGGGGTCCCTCCAGGAAATATTCATCATGGACCTGGCATACCTGTTAATAGACATGGGGGATTCCCCACCTTGAAGAAATGGGGGTGGAGCCGCCGCTCCCAGAGCCCAGAGAGGAGGAGCCGCCGCTCCCAGAACCCAGAGAGGAGGAGCCCGAACATCCACAGCCCGAGGGGGAGGAGCCCGAGCGGGAGGAGTCGGTGCGTCCACAGCCCAAGAAGGGGAAGCCCACAGGCCCAGGGCTGAAGGGACTCGCAGGGAAAGAATACAGGCTGTTTCCACCACCACCACCACCAGAGGAGGATTACCTGCTGGTCTCGCCTCCACCCTCGGAGGAGGACTACCCGTTGCTCCCACCGCCACTAGCAGAAGAGGAGTACCTGCTGGTCCCGTCGCCATTGTCGTGGGAGGACTGCCCGTCGCTCCCTCCGCCACCAGCAGGGGAGGAGCGCCTGCTGGTGCCACCTCCACCAGCAGGGGAAGAGCGCCTGCTGGTGCTTCCACCGCCAGGAGAGGGAGAACAGCAGGTGCTGTCTCTCCCTCCACCGCCAGCAGAAGATGCTGGAGGTCCCTCCCAGCCTCTGTACCAGCTGCTGAGGGGAGTGCGGAGACAAGCTGCCCGGCGGCTAAGAGGCACAGCACCGCCCAAGGATGCCTGCACAGCACCACCCAAGGATGCTGGTTCGCCATCGCCTGGGGAGGCCAGCTGCTCGGCATCGCCTAGAGAAACTCTCAGTGTGCTTTCCCATAGGGATGCCTGGGGTCACTGCTGGTCCACCGTCGCCTGGGGTCGCTGTTGGCCCCCATCGCCCAGGGGGAAGGTGCTGCCGTCCCGAGTTAGAGAGGATGGAGCTACCATCCCGAGAGCCGGAGGGTCCAGCGTCGCTAGAGGGGCCAGGGAGTCCAGAGGGTCCAGAGGGAGCCGGGCCTCCGTTCCCGCCTCCGCCACCAGAGGGAGCCCGGTCACGAGGGTTCAGTCCCGCTGGGAGGACGCCAGATGGGGGAAAAGATATTCTACCTTGGCCGCCCCCATGGACCACGGATGTCTCCCCATCCCAGGACCGGACAAAGAACTTTGGGCTTGAGGGGGGAGGTGGCTGTTGGGGCCATGTGTGCTTAGCACAAGAGGGGGGGGGGGGGGGGGTATGTATGCGACTCGGAACTGCCCAGTCTGTATGAATGTGTTTGGAACTGGCAGGGAGGGGGTTAAATTTGTCCTTGCCAGGAAAACGTGTTAGTGTGGCTGGAGTGCTAATTGAATAATTAGTAATTATTGATTAATTGGGCTCCAGCCACAGGGGATAAAAGCCAGGGGAGAGGCCATGGCTGGAGGTGTTTTTTTGTTTGGGAGTTTGCTTTGTGTTGGAGTTTTGTGTTTTGGAAAAATAGTTTGTTTTTTTTTTTTTTTTTTTTTTTTTTTTAAAAACTTGAAACCTGACCATTTATTTTGTAAGTTCACTTATTTCTGTTTGAACCTCTTTTCTGTTGGCCCTTGTGCCTATTTGATTATTTTTGTTAATAAAAGAACTTTATTTTTGACTTTATATTGTCTGTGAGCCTCAGCCCTCTGTCATCCTGTCACAACGAGATATACGGTAGTCCACACTTGTGTGAATGGGCTGTCCCTCACTTGACCGATTTAATTTATTCTGGAAATAACTGACATGTCAGTTTTAGTCCCAAAACAGAAGATCTAATGGACTTTGAAAGAGGGCTGGGTGTGTGCTCGGTCGTGTGCTTCGTCATCATCTCAAAAGCGATGGTCATTCTGCAATGTATGTTTGCACCCCGGCTTCCCTGCAGGGAGATATGGTGGTAATCGGTGAAGAATGGTCAAATAGCCAACACATAATATAAGAACACAATACACGTTATAAAGCTATGTGTCCTAGTGAGATTCAGAAAGGCTAATCCCAGAACAAGAGCCAGACAGCCAGTGAACCAGTAAGTCATTCTGGCTGCCCACATTGTCCCTATACCCTATTGAAGTGTGGCTGGTGTTTCTAAGCTGTCCAATATTGTATCATAGACCCTTTCTGGAGCTGAACCTCAGATGATGTCTTTATCCATACAGCTGGTTGTTCGGCCAAGCAACTACTGCAGTCTCATGAGCAGTTTCACATTCGAGTGGTTAGCAGCCGAACTGTTCACTCACAACCAGGAAGATTGCTTAAGTCACTTGAAATGATTGTGCAAAGGATGTATTTCAGTTAAAATAATTTGGGATGATAACCTGAATAAAATTTTGCTTGAACATAAAGTCAAATCATGCTTTTTCCAATGCAAAAAAGTATATATTTTAAACTGGAATTTAAATCTAATTAGTGCCAGATCAATAAGGCAATCAGTTTCACAGTCTGCAGTAAATAAGAGACTATCAGCATGTGTCAGGATGCAGCAGTCAGAAAGTGTCATTAATCTGGTTTTCATGCTAAAGGTTAGAAATAGAAGGAGGGGATCAGTTTTGACAGCTACGCCATGATGTGTATACTGTGAATGGGAGTGCATAACAGAAAAATAAAACAATTAACTAGCACCTTTAAATAAATTATCAGGCAGCCACAGTGAAAAACTCATAACCCATTGTTGAGCAGATTTAGCACTTCATTAATTTAGTTACAAATGTCAGCAATGTAGTTAAGAAAAATAGAACAAGGTTCAAGGCAGTTAGCAATTTGTGCACTGCCCTGAGTACACAGTAGCAGAGTTTGTCCTTTATTCATGCAATACTGACTAAAGGGAATGTGGGGACTGTCTGTGGAAAGCAGTATACACAGCAGCAGTGAGGTGAAATAGAGTGCCCTGCTGCAATTCAAGCCAGGCACTGTTCAAAGCAGTTGCCTGCATCCACTTGGTACAAAATGTTGTGCTGTTTAGCAACTAAAAAAAAAAAAAAAAGGTACAGTGCTGTTGAATACTTTACCATCTCTTTAGTTTGCTTCATGTCATTCATTCTTGAAGCTATGTCTACATTTCTTTAATGTTTAAACCTTTTCTGTAAACAGTTGTTTACCATTTCAACCATTAGATAATGTAAATTGGTGTCACAATTATAGTAATCTTCACATTTTACGTAAATAGTTGTTATGTTTTATACTGGATTTTCACTTGGTGATTTACCAAGCACTAAAATTTGCAAGTTGATACAAGTAATAAAACAGGACATTTTCTGTTGAAGGTTTTGTAAAATAGTATGCGGTTTAGGATTTTAATTTCTCATTTAAAACTTAGTTTCATTAATGCATGCATAACTGTGATTAATTAATATATAAATTAAACTTTTTTTGTATGTGCACACATGGTTTAAATGATCAAAAAAATAATTTATTTCAGTACATTTGACAAAAGCCCTTCTTCAGCTGTGTAAAAAGAAAAGTAACTTTGCTTTTCTTGTACACTGCAGCTATACCTCCTTTCTCACTTTAATATTTTTCCAGGTACTAATTATTGTAAAAGCCAGTATTACCTTATTGGAACACAGTATGTTTTGTCATCCAACTTAGGAAAACAAGCACAACAGTTTATCATCTGACCTTGTGTACAGAGTACAGCTAAATGAGAGAAAAGGCATGTTGGTGTTCAGTCTCTTGTTTAGCATTTTGTTTTTTGACCAATGTATTGCTCTGCGGGGAGCTATAGTGGCAGGGATTGCTCTGCTCAGGGCGAAGTCCTGTTACTGGCTTCGTTGGAATGCCATCATTCTGTGATATTACAGCATGGGTGTCTGTACCATGGTAATCAGAAAAAGGAATTCTTTGGGCCTAACTTCATGTGTTTTCTTTCCTAGATTAAGAGTGTTGCTAAGCTGTCACCATGACTACCCATGTGACCCTGGAAGATGCCCTATCGAACGTGGACCTGTTGGAGGAGCTGCCTCTTCCAGACCAGCAGCCATGTATCGAGCCCCCTCCCTCATCCATCATGTACCAGGTCAGCTGATTTCTCTCAGCTTTACAAGTTCATAAGTTCAGCCGCCCTAGCTCGGCTGGGTTTTACAGTGTCATGAGGCTGCAAGTATGGCAAGACAGTGATGATTTTGACAGTAATGCTGTAGTTTACTAATGGTTAGGCCATTAAGATTTATTCATGGTGAAGCTGTTTCTATAAAACTGTTTCTATAAGGGTTGCTCTACAATTAGATGGGCTTTCCCTAGCTCTTCTATATACAATACATTAGTCAATGTATAAAAATGCATTATCCTGTCTATATAAATATATCATTGAATTATAAACGTTTGTTTATTTTTTGGCTGTTTGTTTCTGAGCTTGTGATTTGTAAATGGCTTGTGTTTTTAAAGGTTTGTGTACTTCATAAAGGTGGCAGAACAAAACAAGAAGCACAGTGGAAGACTGTTACTACAAAGAGTCCCTGTGGCAAAGTGCCCCACCCCTGGGCTATTTATTTGTGTTGTATGTTACATGTAGTGTGTTAATGTTGGTGTATAGTCATTGGTACACGGGATATAAATGGGTCTGTGTAACACAAGTGTTTAAAATGTATATTTGTATTTAGGCAAGAGGATTATACAGCACTTCAGGTGCAGGTAAAATGTAATAATATGTGAGCACAGGGAATTGCACTTTTATTAATTCACGTGCAGTTGTACCGAGACTCCAATTGAATGATTGATTAGCAATCGAGTCTCGGTACAGCTGCATAAAAGCAGCATGTTTTCACTCACTCGGGGTTGTGTGTTTGGTTAGTGGAGAACGGGATTGGAGACAGAAGTTATAATAATAATAATAATAATAATAATGAGTTAATAGTTAAAATGTCTGCTCACCGTGTTTGCCTGTGTAGTCCGTTTTGTTTGTCTCTTTATTTTGGTGAAAGTGCCTTGTCCTGTGTTTTTGTTTGTCTTTGCAACCTTTTATTTTCTGTTTGTTAAATGCTGAGCAAAGCAATTGCTCAGCTTCACCAAACTCCACCTCTCCGTTTATTTTGTGTTAGTTCCTGTTTCTGGTCTGACGTCATCCACTGCAGCCGTCTTTGTGACAGTCCCCCAAAAACACTGATGACCACACGCTGCAATAGATATGAGCTTTTACAAGCTTGCATTGCTGTGATTTGTCTTGAGCTCTGAGTTTCCCATATGTAGTGACTTTTAATGCTTTGAGTTTCTACTGTGTATTAAAAAACAGTGGTCACTATTGAATTCTAACACATCATGGTTCATTTAATGAGCCCACTTCTTGCAAATATCACATAGGAGTCAATATACAGCATACTCAGGACATTGAAAATAAACCTGAGCAAAATGCACAGTACCTGCAGGGTGACGCTGGCACGAATTACAGATTATCAAAATAGACACATGTATATATTCAATTTTATAAAGATGTTTGAGTAAACTCATTGACATTAACATTATTTTCATCTAGGGGCTATAATTGGGAAAGTGTGTTATATATATCTTTAATCCAAACTGTTTTTTCGTCAATTAACGAATTATACATTGAAAATACCTGTCCACATAGAAGCAAAGGCAGAGCTGAACCTGACTTCTTAGGAAAGAGCGATGGATATTGAACCACTGTAGGTGCCTGTGACAGAAAGACAATGATTCTTGGTGGTAAATCTCCCTTCTGACCTGTGAGGGCGCTAAGTAACGGGAACAGAGTACCCTGGACTGACACTTAATTCCTAGGGTTTTTAAAAGGAAGTCGGTCATTTAGAAAGGAGGCGACCCGGAAGGGAAATTATATGACAGCCACGGATTGGAGGAGCGGCTGCAGTTGTTTACCAAAGGGTCATGTGGTATAAATAGGGGACAAAGTGATGTAATCTGTTCCTTTATTTTTGTTAGAGAACAACCTGGATGAACCTGCGTTTTGTATGGAGAAAATCATGTGTTTTGTTTGTTTATTTTGTTTATTATTTATGATTATTTAGTTGGCTAAACATGATCCAGGAGCTGTCGCTAAAGGCCAGCACAGACCTGGACAACACTGCACTTTAGTACTGTATTTTCACCACGAGCACTAGAGCATGCACTTTGGACTGTTGTTTGTGTTTATGTATGTTACGTGTGGGTGAATTAAAATGGGACCGTTATTTCAGGGCCAACACACGGATTACAGATGAGGATTACACGCCGCTGTATTGCTTCTCATTGACACTATTATTGTTTACTGTTGTGAGCCGTCAGGCATTTGGATTACAAAATACAACCATTAAACAACATTGCATCTGTGTTTACTGATCACCTGTACCTGCACACTATTAACCACTTTGCCACAGTGCTGCACACAGGTGAATCTCTGGCGTAATTACCAGTCCCTTTACAATAAAAGCAATCCAGGCTACTCTAAAGGGAGTAATTACATTTCTGTGTGCAATACGCCAGGCAAGTTGCAAAAGCATTTTGCTAATTATTTGTTTAGAATAATATTCTCTCAGTCGTAGTGTATGCTAATGTAGAGTAGATGGGTCTAAAAGTTTCCTACTTAAGTTCTATATTTCTTTCAGTACAATCTGATGTATTTCTCTACAAATCCCTTTCTCAATCATTTAATTGCATTTCTGCAAAATGTAATTTAATTCCTACTGTCGAGATTGATGATAAATGCCACTTTTGTTGCGATTTTGCCAGGGTTAATTGTACTGTGTATATTAAAAACTCTGCCGCCATGTCTTCTAGACAAGTTAGACTGCAATCTAAGACTAAGGGGTGTATTTATAGCTACCTCTTTCAAAAGTGTTTTTTGTGCTCCCAGTAGTGCAAACCTACCATGTTACTTTTCAGGTTGATGTGTAAACGCAATCTAATAGTGTATACAAACGCAAGGGGAAATTGTAGTTTTACATTTGTCAATCCTTGAACCATCAATTTAACAAGTAAACCCAACTACTGCTATAGCTGCCTGTTCGCGTGTCAGTCCAATGGCTTATTTCAAATGCCTTGTGTTACAAAAAGAGCAGAACAGGCTTGTAACAGCTTTTAGTAATTGATGGAAATACCCTAGCAATGCACATTCTTGTTGATAAATGTTTAATCAACTATTTATTCCTGCATTGTGATTGGAGAGCTGCTACCTTGTCTGCCAGCTTGTCTTTCTCTGCTTATGGAACTTAGTGTATTGTTAATGATTGAGCTAATATATCTGGATGGGTACAGCTTTGCTTTACAGGACTGATCCAGACTTTAAACATATGATCCTAAAGGAAAAAAGTACGACAGACGTTGGGGGTGTTAGACACATTTAAACTGCAGGGTTCGTGTATTAATTCACATAGCTGTGTCCCGTGGTTTGCTCAGGAACTTTCAAGGACAAATTTTATCCAGTTCATGTTCTTAATACTGGTGCTCAGATTGAAATGAGCGGTGCATTGTGGGAACAGAAAACCAGCAATGTAGTGTGATCTGGATGTGATCAAGCCTGCCGTGACCCTTTTCCACACTCATCCTTCCCCATCCAGACTTGTAACACATTGAGATTATATCCAGTTTAAGTACAGTTATGAGATAACGCAACAGGAAGGTTTACAAGATTAGGTCACATTTCCTATGTTTATTGCAGCAAGAAGGCTCTTGCCGACACACCTGCCAAAAAAAATGACAAAATGATTTCACACACAGGCGTAAGTGTAACCATGACTCGTCACACCGAAGCTATATTTAGATTTGCTGTTTGCAGAAACTCTATTTGCATGGTATTTGAGTGGTCAGTAAAGATCATGTGTCTGCGGGTATGAAACTACAGATGCAGACACTTAAACAGTTTTACATAATGTAACCCCTTAAGAACCAGTGGCAAGCCTACTCATCTGCCCCATTGCCTTTGTATGATGTTTGTAATAATTCTGAGTGGTTCTAACTGCAACCAATCAAATGTTTTTTACTATTATTTTGTATGTCTGTGTTAAGATGCCTTCACCTTGAGAGCCGCTCTTTATCATTGATATATGTAGCACAAAATCAGCTAGTATGGTTTATAGAATTAGGATCCTGTGCCATTTACTGATCTGCTGCATTGGAAACAAGTTTCCTTGAGTTTTATCTGGCAATACAGTGCTTTTGAATAGAAAGACACTTTGGCTGAGCTAGCCTACATGTGTCTGTGGCAGGCAACTGGAACTGTTGAGCAGCTCCAGATCAGATATGCAAAGCAGCTTAACACTATCAAAAAATAAATCAATGCAATATGATTTCAGGTCATTGCAAATATCAAAGGAACATTGCAAATAAAAAAAAGTGTTTGAATCTACTTACAATTTAAAAAGAAATGTTCTAAACATTATGAGCAGTAGTAATACATTGGCCACCCTTTATTCTGCTAAAGATGGTTTGGTTCTTTGCTTTTGTTTTAAACTTTAATTTGGGACAAGCAGACTTGTTGCTGCTGCTTATTTCTAAACCACTTTCTGTGCTGTAGGCGAGTTTCACTCCAGTGGTGCAGCAACAATCAGGCCATGTGACCTGTGGCACAGTAAATGATTAGGTAAACGTCATGCTTCATATATATATATGAAATACAGCATTAGAAGCAAGCAAAGTAACAAACAGAAGAAATAGGAAGATCGTTGATAATGCAGCTATTTAAAATTGATTTTAAAGCCTGGGTTGGCCACCTTTAATGGTTTAGGGATATTGCTACCTATGTTATATGTTAACAGATATCAGTTTTTGCCTACAGGGTGATGGTTTCAAGGTTTCCTATTATATCTGAAATTGGACTTCATATTTAACCTCTTTGCTGGGCTGTGAACTGTCCTCCCAGTCAATATAACACTCATCTTGGATTTACCTGAGTTAACGCTGGGTTGTCCGTGGTTAGTTCTAATCTGTGAAAGTGGCCAGAAATATTTCTGGTGTTCATGTTATATCATATTTCTTTTTAGGCTAACTTCGATACCAACTTTGAAGACAGAAATGCATTTGTTACGGGGATTGCCAGATACATTGAGCAGGCCACTGTTCACTCCAGCATGGTGAGTATCTGACTTGTAAACAACGCATCAAAGGAACAAGCAGTGCACGCTGCACAGCCTTACGGGACCTAGACAAGCACAACGCTGTGAAAGACAGACATTGTAAATCATTCGTACTGTAGCTATTGTCTGAAGGCTCAATGTTCCTTTGTTTTTAGTTTTTATTCTGGAATCTCTTCAAATTGAAATCTTATTACCTGAAAGACTAAAGAGCTTCAAATGTCATCAAAACTGTTTGTTATTTGTTTGACTGAGGTAAAAGTTATTTTGGTTGCTCTTTGTGTAAACCTAAGAAACAGTTAGCCAGGAGAGGTTAAATAGCATAAACAGAAATCTAAACCAACAGTAAGAGAATATTCCACTTTGTGAATTATGTATCTAGAAAGGCCTCAGTCTCATGGCTAACTGTTTGATTGACAGAATGAGATGCTGGAGGAGGGTCACGAGTATGCAGTTATGCTGTACACGTGGAGAAGCTGTTCAAGAGCCATTCCTCAGGTAACACTGAACATGTCTTTCAGGCAGTGGGTATTACACATTAGATACCTCAGAACAATGGAACTTCATCCATCCAATAGCAGTCTCCAGGTCCGTTGTTGGATGATAATGGACCTGAAAGTGTTACAATAAAACACACTACTTACCGTGGCTGCCTGCTGTGTTTATTCACAAGTCCTGGTCAGTAAGATGGGAATGCAGGGCAGTTGATTTGTGACTGATAAGGCAGTCTCAGTGCTCTGCCTATGATCATTGTACAGTGCTACCCTGTTATAATGCAACCTGTCCTAGTGCGGAATCGGTCATAACACGGTAAGGTCGTGGCTCCCATTACCCCCTAATGCATTTTGACTCGTAAACATTGGGTGAAAATTCCAGATATTCAGTATGAAGCATGGCAGAGAGCAAAAAACAAAAATCTTTTTTTCTGTTAAAATGAAACTCAGTGCAGTGGACAGAGTAAGAAAAGGTGAAACTCAAGCAGCAGTTTCAAAAGATATAAATATTGCAGAATCAACATTACATGGATGGCTAAAAGAGGTAAGAAGTTTTCTTGACAAGATTGACTCCAAAGAGAAGAAAAAAAAATGTGCTGCACTAAAGAGTGAGACAAACTGCTGTATGTGCTGCTGTAAGAGTGGCCCAGGCTAGCAGGGGCCAGGAATAAGCATCCCAATAAACCGTGGATTCGAGTACCTGCAAATTGTGTGCGTCTCCTGCCTTCATTTTCCACCATACGCTACAATATTAATTTGGCTTGTGGACATTGTAAATCATTTCAGGAACAAAAAATTCCAATATTCGTTATAAGGCAAAACACAAATAATGTGGTCTCCTAATTATGGACCACTGACAACTGCATTATAAAGGGTAGCACAGTATAACTCATAGCAAATGCCATCTTGCTCAGTTAGTGAAGCCTGAAAAGTCTTTACAGGTGTTATAAACAGCTGTATTAATCTTTCTAAATCCATATTGATTATAAATGATTTGTTTAGCTCGGGCAGCCTCATGTATTCACAACAGTGTCAATATTCAGGGTAGGGCTTTATCTTACAGTAAAAGAAAGTACCAGGTATGCGCTTTGGTAGTTTATGACTACTAAACATTGTGCCAGTCCATGATGATTATTGGGTATTTTTTTTTATTTTATTGGTTGAACTGGGGGTATGGTCCTTCTAAACAGGGAGCACTATTTTAGTAATGTAGATTTTAAATTCACAGTTGGCATGTCGTTGCATTGCCCATCCTTCAGTGGTATTTCTATGTGAAATTGATGCAGTCCATGCATGTTTAAACTGTAAAGTTGACACCTAAAGCAAACGTTTAAGAATTATGCAACACTAAACATATCTGAGTATTTATATACTTTAGACTGCTAACGCTGTATATTCAATTACACATTTACTTGTTGTACAGTACAGTTTAGTAGATGATCTTGCACAGTTGTACAGTGTTCATAACTATAGCCCTTCCTTTAAATAGTGTTAAATATGAATGGAACTGCAAAATTTATTATGCAAGTCTCCTAACCTAAAAGGAAATCCAGGTAAAATTATAATCAGGCTTAGAACACAAAAATATTACCATCAGAAGTCAAAAAAAAAAGACAACCAGCTCTCTGCATAGCAAAGCATTAGCTAAACCGTTTTTATACTGTAGTCTTTACACTTCAACTCAGTATCCAGACCAATCTGACACCTGTGTGCTTTGTTACCGATTCACCAGGTGAAGTGCAACGAACAGCCCAACCGTGTGGAGATCTATGAGAAGACAGTGGAAGTGCTGGAACCGGAGGTTAATAAACTGATGAAGTTCATGTACTTCCAGGTAATACCTTTTCATCCAACTGCTCCAGCACTGCAGTAGTGTGTAGTCCCAAACCTTTTAATAGACAGAGTTTACAAAATCATTCCGGTCAATCTTACCTACTCTATGTATTGTCATCACACCACATTTTCTGATATGAAAGACACACATTATAGTAAAGTGTTTTTTTTTTTTTTTTTTTATGGTATTGTTTGCAAATATTTCAATGCTGCACTTGTGAATTTACCGGATTCTATTTCAAGGAATTGCATAAAGGACTGCAGTTGACATTGAAAACACGTCAGTCACAGGAAAAGCAGCAAATACCTTAGCAGCTCACAGTAGTCCTACTGTTACTATACTATTACTTGGTCAGGAGGCAGGAGTTTGCACATCCACACACCTGTTAAATAATTCCCTATAGCTGCATTAACAATAGTACGTCTGCAGACTTAGGTGTGACATTCATGCTGTGATGAGTGCAGTCAGAATAGAGCAGATTTAGCAGAGGTGTAATTGTTCAAATTGCTATCCAGCACTGTTCGTGTAACTTTATAATCTTAATGACATAATGCACTTTACAGGACTATTTTTCAATATACTGTTTTAATCTATGAGATTGTATGAAATAGTTTGTCAGAAATGCTACATTTCTTCAAAGCCAATACTATTGCTTTGGTTTTGTTTGCTTTTTTACAGCGCAAAGCCATTGAGCGGTTCTGCAACGAGGTGAAGCGTCTGTGCCATGCGGAGAGGAGGAAGGATTTTGTGTCAGAGGCCTACCTCCTGACCCTGGGGAAGTTTATTAACATGTTTGCAGTGCTCGATGAACTGAAGAACATGAAGTGCAGCGTGAAGAACGACCACTCTGCTTATAAGAGGTGGGCATGGGTGCTGTTGTACTCTCACTGACAGACTTACTGTAGCAGTGGTTTACGTAGTTTATACACAGCTAATTTATTTAGTAATTTAGACAGGTGTCTGGTTTAGATGTGATTCTCAGATGTCAAACAGTCACAAAGATTGTAGTTATCTACCTTAGTATATATAGAGACATCAGTCCACTGGTCAAATCCTGGAAACGTTTAGGAAGAGAAGGGTCAATTCACAAATTTTTAACTCATGGGTTATTTAAACATTAAAGCTTTAACTCGTGGGTTATTTAAACATTTTAAATAAATGAAATACAGTTTTTCATGCTTTGTCAATAGGGCCCATTGAGATGTATGGAAGGACAGTCTTCACCATGTTATGATGTATCCTGACCAGAACCTACAATGGCTTAAATCTATAAAAAAATAGAACCATTGATTGCTGTTTTTTTTTTTTTAATCATTTAAAAGCTTTGTGCTTCGAGTGGTTTGACATTATCCGTGAGTTCTTTGACACAAACTGCTAAATGTTTGCAATTTTAGAACTCTTGGTGGTGCCAAGTTAAATGTGTAAATGCTTCTATTTAGTTTACTAGTGCTAAACATTTCATCAAACATTGAAGCTGAAGTCATTTACAGTATTTACTTATTCAGTATTAGGAAGCACTGTTTAGGCAAATGACACAACATGTGAATGTTTAGTTATTGTACGCGTTTACAAATACTTGAATGATCGCTTTTAAAACATCTTTTTTTATGTTGCCATTTGTAGAGCGGCCCAATTTTTAAGAAAGATGGCTGACCCTCAGTCCATTCAGGAATCTCAAAATCTCTCCATGTTTCTGGCTAACCATAACAGAATAACACAGGTAACCCACCTTTCTCAACTACACTGATAGAGCTACTCCATTGTTCAAGTCATTATTCTTTCACCTGTTCTAGTTGCCTGTCATGTACATATGTCACACAGGCTAGATCAGCCTGTCTTTATAGCAATACAGGTCATCTCAGTTTAGTGATCTGCCACTTGGGATCAAGTTCACACTGCTATGCACAGGTGCTAGCACATACTGATAAAACAGGACTCTGTCTGATCTAGGATGTCTAACATGTGAATATGACAGGCAACTAGAACTGAAGGGCAGCTCCTGAAGAAAAGTATTTGAGTGATTGCAATATGAACCACCCAGAGTGACTGCAAATAAACAGGTAAACAGTATCTTTGCTGTACATCTTGTGGCTACTGTAGATGATAGTGCATGTTTAATGTTTCATATTGGAGCTTATGAAAAGTAGCCAGATGTTAGATTTTGCTTTGTGTTGTATAAATAGCCATGCTGTGGCCGGTGTGCCTGGTTTCACCGTCATGTTGACAGTAGTTTCACACTATTCTTGGTCTTTCACAGTGTCTTCACCAGCAGCTTGAGGTGATTCCAGGCTATGAAGAGCTGCTAGCTGACATTGTGAATATCTGTGTGGATTACTATGAAAACAAGATGTACCTGACGCCCAGCGAGAAACACATGCTTCTGAAAGTGAGACTCAAAGAACAGGGGGAAAACGATAAGACAGGACCTTTTCTAATATACAGTATATTGTAATGAGATGGTTATTTCACGTTGTTTATTCAATGTAGAAGTCCTAATTATTTCAATCTTTAACTGATACACAGCTTGAGCCAATTAATAGCTCTGTCTGTGTTCTATTTCAGTCATTTATAGGAAGTAGTCAAGTGGGATGTTTATTTATAAAAAATAAATTCCCCTTTTGATTGTGTTAGACACATTTACTGAAATTGATTTACCAGACAATACTGCTAGGAATAATGTACAGTTGTATGTTATTTTACTTTTCAGATAAGGTATACATTATCCTGCTATTATATTATTTGACTAACTTATCAAATAACAATCAATTTGATTTAGCTTTAATTGTTTTAATGCCAGCTTAGGTATTCTAATATATTGAATAAACAAATGGGGGATGAATACTTTTGAGACACTGTACACCTGTACGCCTCATAAAGGCTGCTGCTTTTCAAACAGACATTACCTGCTGTGTGCAAAGTAAATTAACGGCCAAATTATAATTTTTCACATACATAGTGTTGGTACAGGTGTAGGACACAGTGGATCGGAAACACTTTCTCAAAGTATGAAAATAAATGAAGAATCTGAATTGAAAACAAACACCAGAACAGCAATAAAAATGTGTTTTTGTAGGTTTCCCTCTAATATGAACTAGTAAGGACCAGGATAGCAGGCTGGCAGTTAGAGGTCAGAAAGCAAGTCTGTTGCTTTGTTAATCTTAGATACAGGATTGAGAGTGTTATTCACACCCATTGTGTAGTAAATAAAAAGTAAGAACTGTACTAGACTTGAAATCAATTCGGAAGGTAAGAGTATGGAACAAAACATGAGGTGGCAGTGTTCTTTTAAAATACGACATCAAAGGACGGGTCTGTGCCTTGATGAACCAATTAGAAATGGAGAAGAACTGTAGAGTGTAGTTTGATGGTTTTATTTCATTTTAGGAGAGGTTTTGTTTATTTTCTTAAATTTTTGCTGTGGTAAACCATTCTAAAAGCCAAGCAAAGTGCTCTAAAGATGCAGATGTAAGGTAATCCATAGTACGAACATGATTATCTATGGTAAATATATAGCATTGTAAGCTGTAGCTTAAAGTTGCTGTACCTTACAAAATAATTCCATATTGCAATTTTGAAAGTTCATTTTGTTATAGCAGACATGAACTTACAATTAAAGATGTTCTCTGGGACTACATTAGGTTAAAGAAAGTTTTGTTTCCTAGCCTTTCAGATAGTGTTGCACTTAGTCATTTCACCAGGAGAGTGGAATTGGCCCTTTAACATTTTCTTTCCTATCATTAACCAGCCCCATGCAGAGTCATTTTAAAATGAAAATACATGTGTCATAACACGTCTCTCAGTTATGTACAGCATGTATGTCTATCCCCTGACTGCACTGTCTCATGTAAGTTCTGTTAACGATTAAAGGAATTGCAGTGTAACATGGTTGTTTGATTTAGGTCATGGGGTTTGGACTATACCTGATGGATGGCAACGTGAGCAATATTTACAAACTGGATGCCAAAAAGAGGATCAATCTTGGTAAAATTGACAAGTTTTTCAAGGTACGGTTTTGGTTTGATAGGCGTTCTGAAGTGTTTGATAACATTATGAAGTTATGTTTATGATAAGCGACAGAGTAAAAAGGAACTGCTGCTCCCTGGTACATCCTGTGCTGTATTGGATGGAAACTGACTTACAGAACATGACTTAATTCCCGAGAGCAGTAGCAACTGCATTGTGCAGCAGACTCTCTAATCAAGACTCTGGATAAAGAAATGCATGATGATTGAGGGGGTAGAATAACTACTCGTTTAGCAGAATAAATACTAATAAATCATGCATTTCATAGTGTCTGGTTGTAACAAACCCAATCCTTAAGCAACATCCAATAACTAGTATTTTTTGACGGAAATACAAAAACTACCCTGAACAATACAAGTCTCCAAAGCAGTAGGATTGCGCAACAGAACCAAGAAAAATTGCGGGGTAAGTCAGGATTGTTTACAACAAATGGAACATAGGAAGACAATTATACCAGAAGACAACAGCATAGTTCAAATAGCAGCTGTTATTGAATATGTGTGGAATATTATACTTGACACAGATGTCAAACATTTGGAATACATGAGTTTTTAACAAACAGCATTTGAACCATTCAAAATGTTTACCACAGTCCATCAGGCAGTCCTTAAAAAAAAAAAAATGTCAATGAAACAACCACCAATACTTTAAAAGTCCCAAAATATTATTCAATCCGTATTGTGAATGTAGTTGAAATAGAAAAGTTGAAACACAAAACAAAAAAATAAACTTCTGTGCTGGGTTCTCGTTAATCCAGAATAAATAAATAAATAAAAAGGATAATACTCCAAAACAGTCAAAACAGGCCAGATAATCCAGCAGAAAAGAAAATAAGATTCCTCCCCATTAGGGGATCTCACCCAGTTCTTCCTTGGTCCTGTAGAGCTTGGATTTTCCAACCAGGTAAGAAGACAAAAAGTGATGATGATAACTGGATTAGTCACTGTTGTTGCTCTTAGGATCCATATAAACAATTTGAATGCTGTGGATAGTTTCAGTTTGGCAGGAGATTAGATAACTGGTTAATTTAGACTGGAAAAATGGCAGATTAGAGAAAATACTGTTTCTAACAACCAAAAGATTATTGCTTCCTGATTTCTCCTTTACAGACCAGCAAACTCCCTCTTCAAACACTGCATCCACCAAAAAACCACACCCGAAAAAGAATCACCCCAGCAAAAAAAAAAAAAAAAAAAAAAAAAAACCCAAACTTTCCACCAGGCAGTAATAGTCCTATTTAAAGAGCCACCAATTAAGATACTTAGACTTAATGATACATCAAGCCCAATAAGACCTTTGCGAAGGCAATTAAAGAAAACACCTGAATCTAAATAGAATGTCCATGAGGCAATTAAAGAAAAGATCCTCAGTTAAAACAGAGAAAGTCCAGTGCAGAGATAAACCCCTACCAAAAGTTAACAGTAAATTGAAATAGCTTCACCTAATTTTACCTTATGGAATCTGAAAGGCCTACTTTAAAAATGAGAACAAAATTACTTATTTAGCAATTGAACAGAGAAATAAATGAACCTGGCCAGGTATTCTGATACTCAACAGCAGCAGGCAGCAGATTACTTATGCTGCATTCATGGAGCTAGTGCTACATGGTGCTCAAATTGTAAACATGCTGTTTTCTAACACTTTTGTAAAACTGCATAGATATTAAAAACAAAAAAAAAACAGCTTATTATTGTTGTAAAATGGAATGTGAACCTGCACTTCCGTTCACCTGAAACCACACGCTTCCCAATGACTTCCTGTTTTACTTAAAACAGCTGAATACAACTAAATACCAGCATGGCTAGTTTGCTGCTAGTATAAACTTTGAACACACAAACAGACATTACTATGTTGACTGCTTTTACATGAAACATTAAAAGTTATTACTAGTGTGATGCAATCATGAAACACAATGAATGCACGGTTGTCAGTAAATTTGCAATTACCTTTAGCCTGGTGTAAACAAAATGAAAGCTCAGTGATATGTGGTTTGCAGTTGTAATCGACTAGTCAGTGCTACCCCTGGCTGCTGGCATGTTGAAACTTCAGAATCCTAATTCTATGATAATTGTGTAAACATTTACAACTGTCTTGCTGTTTTCCCCCCAAAGGTTTATTCCTGATTGTTTTGTAGTGATATAATTTAGGAGGGTATTTAACAAAAAACAAAGACTACCGTAGGCATTTTTATAAGGTGCAGATTTCAGTCAGAACTGTGAACAAAAAACAAATCTGAACAGGGTCCCGTTCCTCAAATTGAAGTAGGTGTTACTGTAGAAGACAAGCAAAGAACGAAGACATCTTAAACTAAAGAAAAGGGGGGCCAGTGTCAATGCTGCTTTTGTTAATAATAAGAGGAAGTAAAATGCACTGTAAAGCCTTTGTTGCCACACCTTTTAAATAACTTTGCTTGTTGCTATACTTATTTTCCTGTCACACAAAGCTTTATATAGTGTACTTTGGGGTCCAAGGCATCCTTCAGGACAATTCTGGTTACATTGCTAAATGTTTTTGGCACACATGCGACATAATTTAATTTCGGAGCCCATGGCTTTTTCATTCATAACGTGTGAAAAAGGCAGCAGGATTACTATTTGTAGCAGCAGCTTGCAGTCAATTATCAGTTCTAAAAAGTCCTGCCAAAGAGCTAGCACTTTGTATCACTTTCCCATTTTAACCAGACTGAAGAAGAATTGCCTGCTTTTGCTGTGTAGAATTGGATTTTGGTCTCCCATGTGTAATCAGCAGGCTGTAATGAGTAATGACAGGATGTAAATTTCCAAAATCCTGTACTTCTCTGTTTTGCAGTCGTCACTTATGAAAATGGAATTCTTGAATTAGTAAATGATTTAAAGCAGACAGTCCTACACCGATGAAAACATAAGACCAATTTGTATGCAGCATAGTCATACAGTGTGGTTGTCCGGGACAACGTATTGCTGTACGATTTAAAATACACCTTGGCAAAAATATCTGGACAACATCTCATTCCTTTAGATTTTGGTTGTTATTTACAATGAGTTTAGTTTTCAGATTAATTTCACAATAAACTCATTCAGAAAACAGACAGTGTTTGACTTGCATTCTTTTTTATATGTGATATTCAATCTTATTATCCGTAGTAGCAGCATATAATTCCTGAAAGTTGAGTAGAGGCAAATCCAGTTTTGCTAAGTTTAGCACGAATAATGCGATTTGATTTTTGTTATGACCACTCTAGCCAATTTGTTCTTGCAGTCATAAGTTTGGTGTTCAATTTGGTATTCCATTGAAATTCTGTATAAAGTCCTGAACACTGTTAAAAATCATATGGACTGCAAGTCGGTTAATTTTACCATAAAAAAACAACAACAAAAAAAAAAAAAACACCCAAGTTCATGAAACTGATTTGAATATAAATGTATAGATGCTATTAACATGCTTGTTGTTGCTGGGTTGTTTTACAGCAGTTACAGGTGGTCCCTCTGTTTGGTGACATGCAGATTGAGCTTGCCAGATACATTGAGACCAGCGCTCACTATGAGGAGAACAAATCCAAGTGAGTGCCTGTTTTGCAATGACCCAGAGTGACACGAAAGGTCAGCAATGATTTTATAATCACACTTTCTGCAATTACACCTGTTTCATATTTCTGCTAGCCTTAAATTACTTTTATTTTCACATAGTTTGTATTAAACTTGACTAATCCCAGCGCTTCAAGGAATTAGCTATGAATATAGGGTGAGATAACTGAATCTATTTAGCCCAGAACAAACAAGAATGGGGGGGAGCATGATTTAAGTCTTTAAAATCTTAAAAGAAGTTAGCATGAACCATTACTTTAAATGCAGTACAGAAACCAGGACCAGAGGACACATTTGGAAATTAAGTGGCTATAGACTGAAGACCGAGGAAAGAAGACTCTTCACACAGAGAGTGGTTATGGTATGGAATAGGTCACCTAGCCATGTTGTTGAGGCTAAATCACTTTGATCCTACATGTTCCAGCTGGAGAAAATATGGCAGCAATCAGCTATTAGGAACTTGTTTGTAAATGTATTTATGTTCTTGTATAATTTAAACAAAGCTATTTTTATACTTAATAAGGCAGGCCAGTGACACTCCAATCACAATGGTTCTGTATTCCACAAATATAGGAGGGGAATGATGGAATAAATCTAACTGCAGTAGCTTGGGATATTGGTAAAATAGTGGGAATGTTTTCATATTGTTGCTGTATGTTTTGTGTTGCTCTGTGTTCTGAGCAAAGAAGCTTTGATCAAGGGGATTGGTCGACACAAGTTTAGTACTGAAGCTCTTAGCTTGAGCTGGTTGTGCTCCAGTGACTGAAGAGCTTCTTTCCCACTCTAGGTGGACCTGCACACAGAGCAGTGTCAGCCCTCAGTACAACCTCTGTGAGCAGATGGTCCAGATTCGGGACGATCACATCCGCTTCATCTCTGAACTGGCCCGCTACAGCAACAGCGAGGTGAGTGCTCAGTTAAAATGCACTGAACTCAACGTCATTGGAAATACCTGCTTGAACAAGAACACCAAACAACTGGGACCAGTTCAGCTTTACAGGTGGACTGCATGATTGAACTGAGTGACAGCTGAGTCAGGTGGCTACACATCATTGGCTCAGCTATTGGAAGCTACAACTACTTTACGCGTGACCATGACAAATCCATTTACTGTGACTGTTGGGTAGGATTAGCTATTGAATATGTGAGCCATATTTTCAAATAGTTGCAAGGTAAATTTTATGGTAATACTACTACTACTTCCTGAAATGAAGTTGTTTCTTTCTAAATTGTGAGTGTTTTTCTTGCGACTTCTTTATAAACCATAAAGCCACACTTCAAAGTTCCAATACATTTAATGTCTCATCTGGTGCATGGCAGACAACCAACTAACAAAAATTCATTAAAAAAAAAAAAGACATTGTTAACGGCTGTAACTATGTATTGTGTGCTTTTTGTAAATAAGTCTCATCTTCAATTTGCAGTCCTCTTGCCCGCCCAAGGAGCTCACGGGAAAACACCCTCATACATAAGACACAGGGTCAACTGTACATAATAACTTTAAAATAGGGCCCTGAATCTTTGAAACTCAGCATTTGCTGGTTTGTGTTTTATCTATTATATGTATTTTACTGGCATGCATTGACTGTAATCACACATACAGGGACACAAAAGGTCTGACAGCATGCAGGAAAGCAAATAGATTTGTGGGTGAAGTCATGGTTATGTAAAAAGAAGAAACGGTTTCTCCAGCATACAGGATCTGTGCCGCTTGCTTGTCTGTAATGTGACCTTGAGTAACTACTGGTTAGGGTTGGAACAGTTGATTCTGTTGACATTATCAATAATGTTTTAGTCTTAATTTTGTATTGTACTGAAAAATTGGTATTGGTAATCGTATTATTGGCACATCTGTGGCAGTGATCGAAATGTGCTACTGAGATGTTTTGCTTTGCTATCCTGCTGTAGATAATAGATTTGTTCAGAGATGGTGCTGGTGTGTTTTGTGTGTGTGTGTGTGTGTGTGTGTGTGTGTGTGTGTGTGTGTGTGTGTGTGGGGGGGGGGGGGGGGGGGTGGTGGTTATTAAGTGCTGATAAGAATTAATAACTACTTTTATCTCTCTCATACTATAATAAAGATGTTTTTTTTTTTTTTTTCGTGATTATTGTGGTAATTTTTACATGATAATCTCTAATTGAAGATGCAATTAATAAGGTTTTTTTCACACTATTGATTTCGTTCTGCATCAGACTGCATAATTACATCGTAGCGGCAGAGTTGTGAAAAAAATAAAAATTGATCCTTTTGACAGAAGCCAGACAAGTCAATGTATGAAATGATTGTGTAACTTGTGTGGTGCATTCAAGTTAGACTGTAGATGTTTCCATTGCAGTACCTTATTTATATACAATGATTCATACAGTAATGACCACTGAGGTGTAATGTGTCGAGTTCTGTTTGCCAACATCAGCATTGACAAAACGATGGAAAATACGCCAGTGGAGCTGCTGCTTGTTCAGAAATCAGGTTTAAAGCTGGTGTGAAAACAACTATGAGATTAATACAAGGGCTTTGCGTGCATTTCTTATTGTACCCTATTCACACTGCATAATTAATGTGTGTTCATCAGGTATTGAAAGCACAAACAAAGTTAATGGCAACCACGTGTTCTTAATGAATGTGGATTGTGCATTATTTAAGTAATGTTGGTAAGGCATTACATTTTTTATAATTTCTAGTATGTTTTCTTTTCTTAAAAATATGAACCCTGCAATAAACAGGCTTGATATGGGACCTTGTGTGAATACTGTGTGTGTGTGTCTGTCTTCAGGTTGTGACTGGGTCAGGACTGGACAGTCAGAAATCGGATGAAGAATACAGAGAACTCTTTGACCTGGCCCTTAGGGGGCTGCAGCTGCTTTCCAAATGGAGTACCCATGTCATGGAGGTGGTAAGTAGCAAGGCCTGGAACACGACTGTGCTTTTAGATAGGAAACTTTCATTTGTAAAGCTCCTTTCATCTGCGACAGGGAGGGGGGTTTTGAGCAGCCCTGAAGTGCAGCCAGCACTGGGGTGGGAGAGTGCATGTTGAGCACCATGCAATAGCTTATTTTCTGTGTTTGTTGGTTGTTGTTTTTAATCTGGGAAGTGGATGAGGTGAAAATACATCCACTTAAGTCTGAGACCACCAGAAGTAATTTCACATGGGCTGCCCAGGTTGAAATGTATTGTCCATGTGGAAAATGAGTGTTAGAAAAGACTGGTGCTGGGTGCTGGAGCTGTCATATCTTTCTACTATTACTTCAGGAATTCACTTTGAAATGTTGCAGTTATTTGATCGTGTGCCATTACGGTAATGTGAGCAAATAATCATATTGAATTTCAATAAAGTAATCCCAATAATAAACCCTTCTAATAAGGAAATTTCAAAACCACTCCCTATTTTGACCACTTTCACTGAAATAAAGGAACTTAATGTTGAACTGTACATTTGCATTTCCGATCTGTACTTTCTATCAAATACCCACAAATAATAGTACAATATTAATAAATATATAAAACTATTACTATAGTAATATTAGCAAGTCCGTATTTGTAAAGATAAACAATACCCAGAACGTCTCATGTAAGTATGCGTTAACGATATCTCATCTCTCAAACCTGTTTGAACCAGAGTTACATAAAGTATTAACACTCAAATGTTGTATAAAATAATATATGTTGTACAGATATCCTTTTTTATATATAACACCAGAAACTGACGATTAGAATTACATTGGTGTGGCAAACAGTAGCAAAGCATTTGATCATGTATATCTTTCACCAATCCTTTCTTAACATTTCATATGATCAATTATTGTCATTCATTTGTAGTTACATGGCACACATGCCTGTCAGATGTATTCGTTTGTAATGCCAATGCAGACTTGTGTTGAACCAGGCAACAGCAATCATTCTCACATCAGACTGCAGCGTCTCCATGGTGCTCGTGCGTTTCTCACCCCTCTTTGTCTTTCAGTACTCATGGAAATTAGTGCACCCCACTGATAAATTCTGTAACAAAGACTGCCCTGGCACAGCAGAGGAGTACGAGAGAGCCACCCGATACAACTACACCAGCGAGGAGAAGTTTGCTCTTGTGGAGGTAAGAAAAGTGTATCGACTGGACAGTGCATGAAGTCAAAACAATTGGGGTCTATTCAAAAGATTATTTGAACGTTAGTCAAAAGTTACAAATAATTATCTTTGAACAAAAATACAGTTTAAAAAGCAAGAGTAAAAGCCTCTTTCCTGTGTGTGTCGTGTCCAGGTGATTGCCATGATAAAGGGGCTGCAGGTCCTCATGGGGAGGATGGAGAGTGTTTTCAACCAGGCCATTCGGAACACCATCTACTCTGCGCTTCAGGACTTCGCACAGGTGGCCCTGAGGGAGCCCCTGAGACAGGCTGTGAGAAAAAAGAAAAACGTCCTCATAAGGTACGTGTAGTGTTTCTTCCTCTTGATGGTGTTGCAGGATTACAGGTCAGCATTTCCATTCTGTTGTACCTGATATATGTCAGGATTGGACATGATTCTGAGAGCCTACTGAGGCCGCAGGGTGTTTTAAACTTCTTTCAAAAGTCAACAGGAGGCCTGAAACAGAAAGTGATATGCAAAGTTAGTTAAGATAACTCTGATATTTCATACCCGTACTATGTTGCTCTTCAAAGTGACTTTTCCATATTTGTGATACTTAAGTTATTGTAACCTATATTTCAGTTTGTACCACTGCTATGAGATTCTGCTGGCATTCTAGTCAAACAGATTTTTACAGATTTACAAAGGGCTGTAAAGAAAGAAAAAAAAACTGCAGAGTTACCCTTAGTCAGCTTATATATTTTGTTATCTGATTAAATACACTGACAAGTGGCAGAAAGTGACTTACGAGACGAATATCTAAAAAAAAAGAAGGGAGGGTAGCCTCTGGTTGTTTTGCGAGCCGTTTTGAACACCTGCAGTACAGTATAGAGGACTCCGTGGTCAGTGTACCTCTAGAGACCTACTTTTTCACAGGTAATGTGTCATTTGGAATGTATATGTTAGTAACTTGTTGTTTTGTTGCAGTGTTCTACAGGCAATTAGAAAGACAATCTGTGACTGGGAGGGTGCCAGGGAGCCCCCTAATGATCCCTGTTTGAGAGGAGAGAAGGACCCCAAAGGAGGCTTTGACATTAAAGTACCCCGGCGTGCTGTTGGGCCTTCGAGCACACAGGTAGGTTTGACATGGACGGTAGGACCATCCTGTGACCAGTACTGGAGACATTCCTCACAACATATTCTACTAGTCATAATACCTGACCCAACCTTGCTTGTGACAAGAGGTATCACCAGGCTCCAAGGCTGCAGACAATTTTGTTAAGATGGATTTTTGCTTTTAGTGCAATGACATATTTTGCATTTGTGGACACCTGTGATTTATATTCTTTACGGGGATGTCAGTTTTAATTCATACCTTGTGTTGACCACCTTCATTGACCAGTCATATATTCTAGGCACATATCCAAGTGTTTGTACATATAACAGTCTATAAAACAATGCAATTATTTGCCTTGAAATATGGTAACTGGTCCCCATTTTCAAAGGTAATTTGGTTCTGTGTTTGCACTTAAATTTGAGATAAAATTGTTTATTTAATTTATTTTAAGTGGAATGCTAAAAAATCGAACTGTTCCATCCTGGTATCTAATCACTTCCTGTGTGGCATGTCACATGGTCTGTGGCAGCAAAATCATTGGAGGAAACTAAACTACACCACTGGATGTTCTCTGGTACCAGAAAGTAGCAGTAACATTTAATAGAACATAAGAAAGTCCTTTAAGTTTGTCTAGTTGCTGTTCTTTGGACCGGAATTGGACACAGTATTCAAAGTGCGGTCTCACCAGTGCATTATTCAACCTCATCATAACCTCCCAATGCTAATTCAATAGCTGCCTATCTGAAGATCTTCAAAAGAAAAAGCCAGATCAGGCCTGATTCAAACGAAACCTCTAAAGACTGTTTTGAAGAGTGCTTTTAAGGACTGATTTTTATAGTGTTTATGCATTCTCTTGATTAAATCGTACAAACAAAAAACCCCGCTCTAAAAGAACTGAAAAGGGTTTCATGAATTGCAAACATAATTCGAATAATCAAAATGAGCTTTAAAAAACACCTTAAAACAGTCCCTTGTAACCGTTGTTCGGATTGGAAAAGCCCCTTTAAGTGGTACCTGAGGGGCTGAGCTGCGTTACTGATTAAAAGCACTCTGATTCCTTCCAGCTGTACATGGTGAGGACCATGCTGGAATCTCTCATTGCGGATAAGAGTGGCTCCAAGAAGACCCTGAGAAGCAGCCTGGATGGGCCCATAGTCCAGGCTATTGAAGAGTTCCACAAACACTCCTTTTTCTTCACCCATCTGCTCAATTTCAGCGGTAAGTGATCTAGTCATGAGGAACTGCAGTCAGGCCAGCTCATAGCAATACTGAAATGTAGGTCTTTCTCTACTTGTCTAAAAGTTATTGTGGTTAGAGATGAGTCTCCTCAAAAACTCTGAAAATACCCATCCACTGACTACCATGCTAGGCAAATCCTCTTTTCAAAAAACAAATATTTATAGCATATTTACTGCATATTGTGCTCAACTGACTGTACTTTATAATTTGTGAGAAATGTAAAATGTGGAAATATACACACGGAAAGTATAAAATACTACTCAAATACTTATTTTATTACAGTTTAATTAGACAATTAACACATGGTTTTATGTATGAAATACAGACATAGAGCCATTGGTATTAAACCCACAATGCAATGTCTGTGTGTTTGTGACTGGGGATCCCGTCTGTGATGCAATGCCTGTGTGTTTGTGACTGGGGATCCCCTCTGTGATGCAATGCCTGTGTGTTTGTGACTGGGGATCTCGTCTGTGATGCAATACCTGTGTGTTTGTGACTGGGAATCCCGTCTGTGATGCAATGCCTGTGTGTTTGTGACTGGGGATCCCCTCTGTGATGCAATGCCTGTGTGTTTGTGACTGGGGATCTCGTCTGTGATGCAATGCCTGTGTGTTTGTGACTGGGGATCCCGTCTGTGATGCAATGCCTGTGTGTTTGTGACTGGGGATCCCGTCTGTGATGCATTGCCTGTGTGTTTGTGACAGGGGATCCCGTCTGTGATGCAATGCCTGTGTGTTTGTGACTGGGGATTCAATTGCCTGTGTGTTTGTGACTGGGGATCCCGTCTGTGATGCAATGCATGTGTGTTTGTGACTGGGGATCTCCTCTGTGTGTGCAGAAGCCCTGCAGCAGTGCTGTGACCTCTCCCAGCTCTGGTTCCGAGAGTTCTTCTTGGAGCTGACGATGGGGCGTAGAATCCAGTTCCCAATCGAGATGTCCATGCCTTGGATTCTGACAGACCACATTCTTGAGACCAAAGAGCCTTCAATGATGGAGTAAGTCATTCACAACTAATGCAGAGCACTCAATCAGATATGACAGCACTGATTTCTGATTTTGGTTTCCTGTCCTATTGAATCAGCTCGCCACACTATGTGGGTTCAAACTAGAGCTCCTGAAACAGGGTTCTGGTGGTGTTTGCAATTGTGATGTGATTTGTTTGCTTGGCAAATACCAGAGACTGAGAGGTGAGTAACGCTTTTTCTATGTCAAAGAAAGCAGAAGAAAAATGAACACAACAAGACAGGTTGCCAAGGGGCTGTTCAGATAACAGCTGATCCTGTTCTAACATGCAAGAACATGTGTTAATGATGAATCAGCATGAATCAAGGTATGCCGTTAGATATACCCAGTCAACGGTTGTTAGGTTTAAAGTATAGTTCTACAGCTAGCGTTGTACTTCACAGAGCAGAGCTGTAGACAGGCATCAAATGAGTATTTGCAATGAAGGGTATCTTGTCATCTGTCAATTGACCTAAATTATTTATACTGTTGCTTTATGTATAGGATTGTCCTATACCAATAAAACTTCAGGCAAAGGACAAATGAGTTTTTCAACGATATTGGCATTCTTGTTGTTTTAGGTTATAAGCAAATGCCAACATTTTTAATTAATGTAATAGCTTAGTGTGAAAGCATGACCCCACTGTGAATGCCATATTATGTCACAGCTTGACACACTGTTAAAAAAGCTGTTAATTAATTAATACATGGGCTTTCCAGGGCAAGAGGAAGTTACAGAGTTTTTAAAGTGGCATTATAAATGACAAACTAATTGTCTATTTTTTCTGTCCATTTCTAGGTATGTTCTGTATCCCTTGGATCTTTACAATGACAGTGGATACTACGCTTTGACAAAATTTAAAAAGCAGTTTCTTTATGACGAAATTGAAGCTGAGGTAAGTAATGACATGTTTTGTGTAGGAAATATTTTCAGTGTATAACCCCAAGTTCACTTATATTCAACACCACTATGTAGCCCTGGAAAATGTATGCTGCAGTCATTTTAGCGATGAGATGTATTGGTTAAACGTGTTGTCAGATGTGTACATTTATTTATATCACCATTTTGAATGCTTTGCCCTAAGAAGTGTTTTAGAGAATGTTGTCAAACCTTTTTTTTGCTACGCATGGCCTCATTTCAATTTCTTGTTTTTCAGGTGAATCTGTGTTTTTTTACCAGGTCAAACTTACAACATGTCAACCACTCTTTTATAAATCGAATGATATTCCGTTACCGACCGTCTCCATGTCATATCTAAGACATAAAAAACCCTATGAATACTTTACGTCTAGTATCATATTCAGAAAAACAAATTAAAACGACGTGGTAGAATTAAAAGATTAGACGATACTTCGTTATATCAGACTAGACCCCCCCCCCCCCCCCCCCCCCCACCCCCCCCCCCCCCCCCCCCTTATAGTCTCCAGAACTGTTGAGTTGTTTCTGTTAATTCAAGAAAGAACAGTTATTAGGTGTTTAAAAGTATGTGGTGCACCAAGTCTTTGTCAGGACTTTCTCAAGTCCCAAAGTAATGATAATGTTAGCCTATTTTACATTATGTATTTGTTATTATCACTAATAATGAAAAAAGAAAAAAAAGAAATGTTACTGATATAATGTAAATTTCATTCATGAAACAGTATCTGCCCACTCATTTCATGATATATTTAAACAAATGAGACAGAATACATGTTCTAATATAATTATAAGTCAAATACATCAGATTTACAGTGTTTTTCCATTTGATTCTTATCTTTAAACAAGTTCCTCTGATGTATTTCTTTCTGAAGTGCTTACCCAATCACGGGCCCAGAAAGGCACTTCATTATGATCGTGTTTACAAGGTCACAGTCCTTAAAGGGTTAAGCTTATTACCCAGGATAGGCATGTAGAGATCTAACTTCTCTTCTACAAAACCATCATGGAGGGGAAACCACACACAGTACGCTCATTTCATTTAAATTATCATCAATGGATATCTTATACATTGGCTCTCAAAAGTATTCACCCCCCTTGGACTTTTCCACATTTTATTGTGTTACAACATGGAATCAAAATGGATTTAATTAGGAGTTTTAGCCACTGATCAACACAAAAAGGTCCATATTGTCAAAGTGAAAAATAAAATCTAGAAATTGTTCTAAATTAATTACAAATACAAAACAGAAAATAATTGATTGCATAAGTATTCACCCCCCTGAGTCAATATTTGGTAGAGGCACCTTTGGCAGCAATTACAGCCATGAGTCTATTTGGATAAGTCTCTACCAGCCATGCACATCTGAACACTGCAATTTTTGCCTATTCTTCTTTGCAAAATTGCTCAAGCTCCATCAAGTTGGATGGGGACCTTTGGTGATCAGCAATTTTCAACTCTTTCCACATATTCTCAATTGGATTGAGATCCGGGCTTTGACTGGGCCACTCCAGGACATTGACCTTTTTGTTTTTAAGTCACTCTAGTGTGGCTTTGGCTGTATGTTTGGGGTTATTGTCCTGCTGGAAGAGGAATCTTCTCCCAAGTCCCAGGTCTCTTGCAGACTTCAGCAGGTTTTCCTCCAGATTTCTCTGTACTTTGCTGCATACATTTTGCCCTCTATCTTCACAAGCTTTCCAGGCTCTGACGCAGAGAAGCATTTCCATAGCATGATGCTGCCACCACCATGCTTCACGGTAGGGATGGTGTTCTCAGGATCATGTGCAGTGTTAGGCTTGCACCAAACATAGCGCTTAGCATTGAGGCCAAAAAGCTCTATTTTGGTCTCATCAGACCATAGAATCTTCTTCCACATGGTCGCAGAGTCCCCCACATGTCTTCTGGCGAACTCTAGCCAAGATTTGATGTGTTTTTTTCAACAATGGCTTTCTTTTTGCCACTCTCCCACTCTCCCAGTTTTGTGAAGCACCCGGACTATTGTTGCTGTATGCAGTGTCTCCCAGCTCAGCCGTGGAAGACTGTAACTCATTTAGAGTTGCCATAGGCATCTTGGTGGCCTCCCTGGCTAGTGCTTTTCTCGCCCGGATACTTAGTTTTTGAGGACGGCCTGTTCTAGACAGATTCACAGTTGTACCATATTCTCTCCATTTCTTAATAATGGACTTTACTGTGCTCCGGGGGATATTCAATGGCTTGGAAATGTTCTTATATCCTACCTCTGATTGGTGCTTTTGAGGAACCTTATTCTGGATTTGCTTTGAATTGTCCTTCGTTTTCATGATGTAGTTTTTGTTAGGAAATGTACTAACCAACTGTGGAACCTCCAGGAGACAGGTGTATTTAACCTGAAATCATGTGAAACACCTTAATTGCACACAGGTGGACTCCATTCAACTAATTATGTGACTTCTAAAGACAATTGGTTTCACCAGAGCTTATTTAGGTGTGTCATAGCAAAGGGGGTGAATACTTATGCAATCAATTATTTTCTGTTTTTAATTAATTTAGTACTAAATACTTATTTGTAATTAATTTAGTACAATTTGTAGATTTTATTTTTCACTTTGACATTATGGATTTTTTTTGTGTTGATTAGTGGCAAAAACTTCTAACTAAATCCATTTTGATTCCATGTTGTAACACAACAAAATGTGGAAAAGTCCAAGGGGGGTGAATACTTTGGAGAGCCACTATATATACTGTACATTGTACAAGGTTTCTGCAGTAGAGGATTTAGTTGTTTTTTAAAATCATTAAGGCTCCTTTCTTTTTTAACATCACTGTTCCAGATGGATGGTAGACTGTAATATAAAGCTCCCCCCCCCCCCCCCCCAATATATAACTAATATCTATATATATATACTATAATATATATAATATATTATATATTATATATAAGACTATAATTCAATGATTCTAAAATTGCTGTTTACACTAAAAGCCTTGAAGTCTGGCTAAAATAAATGGCAGTGAAACCATTTACATTTAGACTTTTAGCCTTGAATGTTTTGTTGTTGTAGGTGGAAGCTTATTTGTAAGACTGTGTTTGAATTCCAATTGTGTATACAGCCACAAACACAGGCTTTCTTGTTTTACAGTGTTCTCCTTGATAAACGATTCAGAGCTGAATGCAAGAACTACGGAGTGATCATTCCCTATCCACCATCCAACCGATACGAGACACTACTAAAACAGAGACACGTACAGGTACTGTCTTTTTGAAACTGAATACAATGATGCTTAAAGTGTTCCTTCATGTGACGCAGTACTGGAGCGACTGAGCCAGACATAGGCTGTGTTTTGTAGATTTCTTTTTTTACATTTTTAAAGTGGTACATTAGAAGTAAATAAATGCCTACAAGTGCACTGATTGCAGGAGTACATTGTTTAGGCTGTTAGGCTTCCATGAATGTATTTGGCCTTGACTCACAGCACACTCATTTGTTTTTCTACAAAATATATTAAAGCACTTATTTTTAATAATATACCTGTAGCAGGCAGTCAAGGCTGGTTAGCGGCAGAAAAAACACGCCCAGACTCAGAAACTCCAGGTTGAAGCACCTTGGCGCACTTTAATTATACACCAATAACCAATAACAAAACACACAAAACACAGGAACAAAATAAAGGTCTGGACAAAACCCTAGAAACTCTTCATAAGCTATGCCTATCACAGTGCTTTGCTCTCTCTATCTCTCTCCCTCTCCCATCCTTCCTCTCCTCTCCCTCTCCTCCCCTCTCCAATCCCTCTCTCTCTCTCCTCTCCCTCTCCCTCTCCTCTCCACACCATTCCATTCCACTCCACTCCACTCCACTCTCTTACACACTCTCACCTCAACATGTGGCCAGGGGCTTGATTGATCACCTCTTGGCCACATTCCACACTTTTCCATTCAAACTTCAATCACTCAGTGAATCAGACAGTCAAACAATTCAACTGCTGTCATGTGGCTGTGCAAAGGTGGGCAACTAGGTTCCAGCCTCCTTCACCAAGATGGCTGCCAGCCACCAAACTCACACCCTTGAGCAGAGCCCTGCTCTGTCATAATACCACACACATATTTCCTCCCTGATTCTGTCCTGTAATGATTTTAAATCAGACCTTTCAAAGTGATGTCTGTACATTATTTAGTTGTTATGTAATAGTTACATAAATGTATGTTCTGTTAATTCTATACAAAAATAAACATTAAGCAGCAGATTTTTTTTTTTTTTTACTTCTGAAGTCTTAAATGAAAAAGAAACAACTTAAAACTACTTACAATGCCTTCAATAAAATCTTTTTTTTTTTTTTTTTTTTTCTGGCTTGGTATCTTTAGTCAGTATTCCTTCAAATGTTCAAATGACAGTTTGGAAAAAAAGAGCTCTAGGAATCTAGGCCAGGTTTGTGCTATAAATACTGTGTTTATCTTATTCAAGGATAATAGACATCGTTTTCTGAAGAGACTTTTTTTCTTTGTTCCCAGCTTCTGGGCCGCTCTATTGATCTGAACAGATTAATTACACAGAGAATATCGGCTGCAGTGTACAAGTCCCTAGACCAGGCCATCAGCCGCTTTGAGAGTGAAGACCTGACCTCCATTGTGGTAAGCACAACAACGCGACGGTGGGAGAGAGATTCTTACCACTGCTGAAACAAACCCTCATCCACGTTTCCTATCGGGAAAGCATTGTAAAGCCCAGAGAGGTACAGTAAAGCATATTAAAAAACATGGCAAACCAAGGTAAACTGTGGTAAATGCAAAGTATAACCACAAGAAAAGCATGGGAAACTGAAACATTGGCATGCAAATTTACTGTGGTAAACTTGTAAAGGGGTGCATTGGGGCTGCCAACATGGTAGAACAACACAAGCTTGCAAGCTTTTTCTTTTGTTCCTAAAACCTGTGTGGATGCTTGAATTCAGCCAGTTAGAGTGCATAGTTACTTCCCCTTTAAGAATACTACAGAAGTGTTAGCACAGCAGGGCCAGTTGCAATGATTGAAAACATCATAAAAAGACAAGGGAGTGGTAGGATAGTTAGTATTAGTGTAGTTTTTAATATTAAATGTGTTTTGGGTTTTCTACTCATTTGAAAAGGGATAGGTCCCACTGGGTGTGTTTTTGATGTGTATCTCTCTCAGGAACTGGAGTGGCTGATGGAAATCAATCGCCTGACTCACCGCCTGCTCTCGAAGCACATGACCCTGGACAGCTTTGATGCCATGTTCAGGGAGGCCAATCACAACGTCTCGGCTCCCTACGGGCGCATCACTCTCCACGTCTTCTGGGAGCTGAACTTTGACTTCCTGCCCAACTACTGCTACAACGGCTCCACCAACAGGTGAGCACTCCTTTAGAAACCCTGTTGAAATTCAGCACCACCCTTTACACTTTCAACTGATAAGCATTCTCAGAGTACCAAAACTGTCATGTATAACTAGCAAGAAACAACTCAGTTGCAGGAAGGAGCAGCTGTTCTGAGCAGTTTCCTTCTTTTTTGCTTTATAGCATTAAAATGGTTTTATTCCTAAATGAAAATGATCCTATGCCTTTGCACTCAAAACAGGCATATATTTCTTTGTTAGTTCAGTTTATCCCTAAATTATACAGCTGAATTTGAAGAATTCCTTTCTTAGTTCAAGCTCCTCATTAGCTTAGTATGCAATTCTGTCATTTGAATGGATTTGAATGAACGCTTAATAGATTCCAAAAAAATGTTTGATCGGTAGCATTATACAAAAAAGTTGTTCAATGTTAGAACACTGGCCCTGTTCTATAAAACTGTATATGTTTAGGATATTTATGGCAAATGCAAAATTTGTTTAGCTCCTTTATTCTTGAAGTTTTGCCGCAGATAAGCAAATACTAAGCAAATGGCCACGGCGACTTCACTTAAAGGTCAGTGAGGGATCTGTCAAAGCAGCTACGTTGAATTCATGTTTTTGTGTGCTTTAAAATTTAAACTATTGTGTTTGGTTAAAAACGAGAGTGGTTTAAAGCACAGCTAATGATGCTAATTATTATAATGCTGTATATAGATTATATATTTGTGGATAGCTGACTTACAAATGTGACAAATTATATTTTTTAAAGCTTTTTTTAAAAAAACAAAATCCTTTAAATTGGCAAATGAAATGCAGATAGATACCTATGTATTTTTGTGTCTTTGGTCAGGTTTGTGCGAACAGCAATTCCCTTCACTCAAGAACCACAAAGAGACAAACCCGCCAATGTGCAGCCATACTACCTGTATGGGTCTAAGGTGAGAGCAATGAGGCAGAATATTTTTCGCTCAGCATAACCTTGCCCAGTAATCATTTTCTCATTGATTTATAATGAGTATGGACATGGGGGGGGTTCATGGTTACTGTACCCTTTTTATTACTAATGATGACATGCCTTCCTGTAACATCACTGCAGACAATAGCGATGTCACTTTTGTCAGAGTTCATATATTTTACTTTTGGTTAAGAAGAGGATCCTGTTAGAACACGTTCCATTCACGCAGCATACAGAGATTAGACAATTTAAAAGGCAATTTAGAGTGAACAAGCTAGGGCTGTTTGGTCTCCACTTCAACTGTATACATGAATCACCACCCCCTTACAGACTTCCCATATAATTTAAAAAATAATAAATGTTGTGCAACAATAACTTAAATGACACATTAGGAAAATCAGGGCCAGAGATACATTTTGCGATACTTCCGGTTTTAACCCCGCCCACTTCCAATGACATCATCCGTGTAAAATCTGAGTTGTATGGGTATGGGTTTCTGCACATCTTGGGTTAATATTTAAATACAAATTCTCTATGACCAGCAGGCCTACTCACCTTAAAACCAATCTCTGTCATTCTTTTCAGTTCCTCAATTAGAAGACAATAAAAAACAAATGTGATTGTCAGAATAGAGAGATTTTATTACCGTATATACTGTATGCATGGTCAAATATCTTTTAGTAAGAACAAGAGGAACCCATTCCTCCTGTTTGTGCTCACCCAGTTCCTTTTATCTTTTTAATCTTAAAACTGTCAAGTAGGGTCTGAAAGGATCCCAGTGATTAAGCATCAACAACACCATGCCACTTTCTGTGTAAAGAAATGTCTGTTGTCCAAAGTTTGTCTCCACTTAAATTCCACCTGTGGTCCTGGTTTCTGGGCTGCCTAAATCATAAAATGAGTATGGTTTTAAAAGAATAAACATATTTTGTATAATTAATATTGATAGTTTATTGGCAGAATGAAATGACAGAAATACAAAAATGCAGACATATTCATTTATCTGTAGCCACATTAGTCACATTTACCACTTTGTCCTTCAGCCAGTACAGCATTGAGCAATGTTATTTTTCAACTCATGAGATCAGTGTAGGTGTTTGAGAAATCCTCCTTTTTTAAACAGAGAAAAGGGTGCCTAAAGTTTCTTTTGGGTTGTGGATGTTGTACAGATTAAAAGGCTTGGGCTATGACCCATAAATACTTTTAGGGCAGAAGTTTGATACGTTGATGCATAAAACATCATATGTCAATTTGATTTGTATCCCACTAACTTGTGATTACATATACTTACACTTACTTCAATTGTATTCAATTCCAATAAATACATATAATACACAATATTTTTATCGATATATTTCACACAAAACAGATTATGCAGATAATTGAAGTACCCCCCCCCCCCCCCCCCCCCCCCCATACCTTGTAAAGAAAGGAGAGAAACTCTCTTCTCAACAGCAGAATGTATATTATTTATGTCAGGCATCACGTACGCATTATCTTTAGGACAGTTCGTTTTTCTGTTGTAAACAAATAAGAACATTGAGCGAATGTATTTCAAGCAAAGCGAATATTCAAATATTTGCACCTGCACTATTTTTCTCTGATCAGTATAGAGAACTATACTCCTCAAAGTCTGAAGAAGCCAGTTCAGAGTCTGCCAAAACTGTTCGCATGAGGATATTATTCTGGTTCTCCTTTAATTCCGGTTTCAGAAGACCTATGGAACAGGCTTGCTGATCCAGGGATCCCTGAAGGTCTGGGTTAGTAAACTTTGCTGAGTGGCTCATGCAATAAGAGTAGACACAGCGGGCCCAGAAGAAAATCAAGGCAATGTTAAGCAGGGTGATCAAGATAGTGAAGACCAGTTTGCTAACTGGAATGGGGAGGATGAGCGGGTTGTTCCCCAGAGTGTGAAAGGTGGTGCAGAGGTCACTGGAGGAGGAGACATCCTTACAAGTCACACATAAGTTGTAGTTGGTAGAGGAGAACAGGTGGTAGAGAAAGAGGGACGATGTGTTTCGTGGCACAATTATCTTGTATCTTTTACATTTCAAGTACCTTTTAATTCTGATATTTAACCACTAATGAAAAGAAAAGTAGCATCAAAAGTCATATGAATTTATTTAAAAACAATGTATTTACTATTTTTATGGTACATGCAGTTATTCTGTGTTTTTATTTATGACCATGCACATATGAACAGTGACCATGCACATATGAACATTATGAAGCAAGCTCATGATAGCAAACACCACAGGCACAATTTGAAAGCAGCCCTGAATGCTGCAGAGCATGAGTCATGTCACAGAGTCAGTCCTCATGCCTGCTGATGCGCTGGGGAGGCAGAATAAGTTGATCCCTGGAGCCAGCATTACACTTCAGCAATCAACACCAACTGAAGGATATCTACATCATCTGATGGAAAGCAACACAAATGGAATGAGATGCAGATAGTTTACTGTAAAGCTACATCTTAGTTGGTGCTTGTCTTGGCAAGAGCAGAGTTCAAATCAGCATGAAGTTTAACATCTACTCTCATGTAATGGAAATCATGGCTACACCCTCATGTTAAAAAGTACCAAATAGCAAAACAAATAACAGTGGTGATGAAGATAACTGAGGGTTTTTTCTGTCGTTTTATGTAGTGTTCGCTGTAAATATATGCACTCAGTTATCACAGTTCTTGTTATTTGGTTCTTTTTGAAAACTGCTCTAAGGAAAGCAGCCCTGTATTTGAAATGTAATCACAGGGTTATTCTACTTTCATCTACTTTCATAGGTTGATTTTTTTTTTCTCTGAATCATGTGATTCTTTAAACGTCATTGATAATTTACTGATTGGGTAGAATTGGTGAATATTAATTTGCCAATGTGTTATCAAAACCAGCAATATAGTATAGTCAGATGCAATTTCTTGCCAAAATGATTGGAGTGTGTAGTGAAGCATAGCTAACCTCAGTGAGGACAAGTAAAGCATGGTAAATAAACATAAACACAGAGAACATTGTAAACTGTAAACTCACTGTACAAACTGATCCAGGCACATTTCTTAGGGCAACATAATAGCTTATACATGTTGTTTTCAAATACATGGATTCTTTTTATAAAAAGCAGATAACTGCGTTAAATAAGTACCATCATATTAGTATGAATAGAACCAACTTTATTTTACAAAGTATGGTTGGCAGCTCATTTTTGTTTTGTTTGATGCTTTCATATTTCTGCTAAGGATTCTGTTGGGTTTCATTTACAAATATTGGTACTCAGTGTTACATCATTTTATAATTATGAAACAGTTTTCAAACTCTTACAAATAATAGTTACAATTATACATATACAGTAGTGTGCAAATGCATTAGAACACCTCAAGATGTAGTATTTATATCCTTTATATACAAATCTCGGTGTGAGAATTTCAGTTTTTGGTTAGCAGTGATATAGAAACAATAGGCACTTGTGTGAAAGTGTTAGACCACTTTGTGCTTTAATTAGGCATCTTAAACAACTTCAAAAAGTCTCATGCATTTTACCATTTGTGGCTATGTATTCATTTTCGCTTGCTATTTTAAATTAATTGCATGTAAATACAGTGGTTTGATTTCATATGCACATCAAACTCAAAACTACAGAAGCAATGGTTGCTCTAGTACATTTGCACACTACAGTACATGTTCCATGAATGTAATTCCAAAATTATAAATGTAACATACATCACTTTTGAATGGCTATTGTTATAGATTTACAATCAAAATAAAAGTTTACAAAATACTACCTGTAATGATCCTCAGTAAACCGTGAATGCAGCCTCTGCAAATTTAAATATAATATAATCTTCTGCTTTTAAACTGAGGCAAAAGTGCGACACCATTACCATAGCAACATTTGTGACACCGTTGCTAGGCATCAGGGCACCTTGAACTTGCTCAAAACAGATAAAAAATATCTTGTGAATAATTTGTGCCCTGTTAGATTTCAGTTTCCCATAGTAGTCTATAGAATAGGTGCTGTCTGTGAAAGATCTGAACCTTTTTAACAAAACAGAAAAACTAAATGGCCAAGGTTGTAGCGTGTGCAGCTTTCTACAATGCCAGCAGCAGGAACAGTAGCCATGTTTGTGGCTTTGTATCTTTGTTTTTTATTTCAGTTTGAGAGTTTATTCTCTTGTCTAATCATTGCCATGTTCAACATTTTTTAATAATTATGCAAATATGTATTTTTTTCAAAGTAAACATGTGCAAAATGGTAGCCAACAAAGGATTCATAAGAACATAAAAAGATAAGAAAACGTATGAACGACAGGAGGCCATTCTGCCCATCAGTGCTTGTCCGGTTTATCCAATCCCTCTTAGACTATAAAATCCCTAATTTGGCTAGCTACCAGTAATCCATTCATTAAAATAAAGTAGGTGGTGACAACTTAACTTAGAAATCTCTTCTCAACATGGAGAGAAAAAGACCAGGTTTAGAATTTGAGTCATTAATTGAAAGGCAAATCAGAAGGAAAATGATAAGCCTCACAGATCATCATTATCCTGTGGTAGATGCGCTCTAAAGCTAACAGGACTTTAGAATTTTAAAACTTGATTTAAACTGATAAATCCCATCCAAAATACATCCTAAACCTATTTTAAAATGTCTTTGTACACAAAAAACATGTGTTCGGATTTTAATAGCATCGATTTCCCCTTTAGGAAATTTACTCCATAAGCACCCTCACCTTTGGCTCAGGACATCTCTCTATTGCTCCTGTAGTGAGTACTGCAGCTGAAATGAATGCTTCTGAAATTACACAAGTAAACTGAAACAGTAATACTCAGAGGCATAAAGGAAGGGTGTACCTTAGGAGGATGAAGAAAGACTACACAGAACAAGCAGCACATTTTTTGATTTAGGTTCTAGGTTCGAAGTACATCAGGTACACCAGAGTGAAAACATTAACCTGTCTCTCTGGTAACACTCTATCCCTACTGAAAAAAACACATTTGCTGTAAGCCAGGTTAAGGGCTCTTTGAGCACGTAGTATTTCTTTTATCCACCTGGAGAGTGCTGCAGAGGGACTGGTAAATGCTTACAGTGATATGTTCATAAGCTGATGTTTAAAGATGTGTTTAGGCATGATTACTGTGTGCATAATTGTAAAACAACTGATGGATGAAACAATACTGAAATAAAGCCTCTGGAGAATGAAAGCTTTCTTATATCACTGCAGGAAGACCCTGCTATTGGCTCATGTGAAATCTCTAGAGCATTACCAGCTTGTTATAACATGATCTTGTCTCTCTTGTTGTTTGCAGCCCTTGAACATTGCTTACTCCCACATCTACAGCTCCTATCGGAACTTTGTGGGTCCTCCTCACTTTAAGACTATCTGCCGTCTTCTGGGGTATCAAGGGATTGCGGTGGTGATGGAAGAGCTGCTGAAGATTGTCAAGAGCCTGGTAATAATGCATCACTTTACTGTAGGAGTCCATGAGGGAAATTCCAGCAATGACTAATGTGTGCTGGGCGGAGCTGGTGGTTTGCTGGAGAAGACTTGGTGCTGGTTAAGGTGGTCCAAGAAAATAGGTCCTTTTTAAAATAAGCTGTACACTGTTTGTTGTCTGCACCCTGAATTATTCTATTTGCTATAAACCTTGCTGGTGATTGTATATACATGCAAGGGCCCAGAGAGTGGCTAGTTAATATGTATTCCCACTCTGGTCACCAGCTCACCAGAAGTTGCTGAAATTTTTACCAGTGGGCTACCATTGACAAATGCCTGGTATTCAAAAACCAAGCATCGCCACTTTGCTTTAAATTTAGTTTCAAATATTCAGATGCGACAAAACATGCTGTCAAAAAACACATTTTCTTTCATTTCGACTTGTCGCTGTTCCTTGCTAGTTTTGTACCGTTACAGGTGATTCATTCTCTGAAATATTGTGTTTGCTTCAGAAGAGGTCCCTCTCTCTTTAATGTGATCTGTAATCTTTTTTTTGTATGTTTATAAGTGCTTGTGGTAACCTCTAATCAAGTTGAGGGTGCTGTGTCAGAAGGCACTCTCAGATTCATTAGAGGTAGCCACCATACACTTAGAAACATATTATCATTGTCATGAAATCTTCACGTTTTACATCCTGAACTGCATATGGCAGTTTTAATAGTCTCTGCTTCTATGTTGAATCTACATATGGCATGATTTTCCAACCATAACCGTGTAAAACTTGTTCTGTATCGTTTTCTAGTCTATGCCATCACAATTGATTAGTTCTCATACCAATACAATGATATCACCCTTGAAAAAGTGTTCCATTGTACAAGCATAGCAAAGTGTAATAAAGTATAGATAAGCATTGTGAAGCAAAGTATAGTAAAGCACATACAAAAAAAAGACAAACCAAGGTATAAGAGCATTATTAATAGCACTACATATTATAATGATTAGATGTTTGTTACAGGCCCATTTGCGTTTGTTCCTGAAACTAATGTTCTCTTTTTGCTCCGTGTAATGCTTCCATTGTAACCTGTGTTGCTTGTAATGCTTCCATTGTAACCCTGTGTTCTTGTAATCCTTCCATTATAACCTGTGTTTTCTGCTATATTGCAGCTGCAGGGAACAATCCTTCAGTATGTGAAAACGCTGATAGAAGTGATGCCCAAAATCTGTCGCCTTCCAAGACATGAATATGGATCTCCAGGTAAATGCTCTCCTTCAACCAGTTCATATGAAAAATAAGTAAATGTTAAGATAATAGCCTTTCAGTTTGGGGAAGTCAGTTGCATACAAATCTTGTATACCACAGTGGCTTAAATGTATTGCAATGTGTGAGGTCACTATGGCCCTATTTCAGTTTATATATATATATATATATATATATATATATATATATATATATATATATATATATATATATATATATATATATATATTATATATAATATGATAGGTATGAGTTTTCTCTTCCATGTTGGTATTGGAGCCATGAATCTGTATTCGAAACAAACATTTCTGATAATGGAAGCAGTGTATTGTAAATTGTTACTGGAGCTATACTAGTGTTGGAAAATGGAACAGCTTTTCAAGTCTTCAATGCTTATAATTATGAAACCGCCCCAAAGACATCCGTTTTGAAATAAAGTGTGTAGGTAGGTATGCGGATTACATGAGCACAGTTTTTACCTCATCAAAGCAATTAGCAACTCGTCTTCTTTTTTTTTTTTTTAAATAGAATATGAACCAGAAATATTTATGTTCACTCAGCACCTTAGAATTTGAAATGCACATGTTCCTGAGAAAGACTTCATGTGAATAACCCTGCTGAGGTAGAGCATGTGGTATTTCATTACAGAAAGAGCCTGTGCTGAATCTGCAACGCTCTTTTAAGAGCAGTGGGGTTCCTCAATGAGACAGTATTATAGAAACCATTTCTCCCACCCAGGGACAAGGCAAGAGCTGCTCAGAACACCTGCTCCTAGCAGCGACTAAGTTGTTTCTTCCTAGTTTTAAACTAATAAAATGTTTTAATTGTTTTCGGAAACAGTAAAAATTGCAAAGATATGGCCTGTTGGATTGATGGATTGGGCAATACAACGTAGACAGAACATTACACAAGTATGTCATACCTTTTACTTCACAAGCCTGGGTTTGAACTGGGTTAAGGTGACCAGCAAAAACAGTTCTCAATACATACTCTAGTGGGACAGTAGTAACCACAACACAAAAACATAAGTGAAAAAGTGGAATCTTTTGGATTCTGGTAACAAAGAAAAATATATGAACACCTTTATGAAAGACTGTGTTTATCTTCCATCTGTACCTGAGTTGTTTTCCCCACATTTGTCAGTGCTTACTTTCCGTTTCTGTACTTCACTCTAACAACATCATAAGGAAGCATGATCCTCTCGTCAATTCCATCTCCACTCGCGTGTCTTCTAGGTATTCTGGAGTTTTTCCATCACCAACTCAAAGACATCATAGAGTACGCAGAGCTGAAAACCGATGTGTTCCAAAGTCTTCGAGAAGTGGGGAACGCCATCCTGTTCTGTCTCCTCATCGAGCAAGCTTTGGTAAGAACATGTATTTGTTATGTACAGTGGTGGTCAGAAATATTAATTACGGAACACTCAAAACAGCCAGTGCTGTCTTACTGTTTGTGTTCAGCCAAAATCCCCCGGGAAATTCAAAGAGCATCCACAGGAATGTATAGTCAATGCATTTGATGTGCCAAGTGACACAGTTCTGCTGGTGAGGCAATAGAAAGGGATTTTCTGAGTAATCTCAAAAATCCTTTTACATACAGTGTTTACAAGACCAGGTGAGAACACTGCCTCCATCCGTTTCATGGGAATACCGAGTTCAACACAAGGCTGATGCAGCATTGCGCAATAAAGGGTTCTTTTGTGTATTAGCTTGTGTATTAAATATCATTTATAGGCACCATTGTATGCAAGTTCAGAAAACTGTATGTCATTTTTTCTCCTAAATATAGCCAGCATATTAAGATGTTCAACATGTTTGATAAAATGCTGTACACAGTACACATCATACAATTGTATAGTGGTGTCTGTTTCAGTGATCAAAACACTGGACCTAAAATGTATGCATGTTATGTACATTTTTTTATCAGTCCCATTTCCCTGTATGTTTTATATATGGACAGGCTAATAAGGATTCATATTCATTACTATGAAGAATAGCAGTATTTAGATAATTAAATTAGTATTTTTACATGTATTTGGATAATTGCTGTAACTATTCCTGCTACCTTTACAGAAGTCAACTAAGACAAATAACTTAGTTTTCTGAAACATGGATTGTGAGACTAAACACCAACAGGAAACTGTTGTAGAGAATTTTAAATATGAATATTAATTTCACTTCAGTAGAAAAATAGTCACTGAATAAAGAAGACCGTAAGAGATACTTAAAGACTTTACAAAGTGTGTTTTTATAGTTCTGACTGTTACTTTCTTATGCAGTCTGATTCCTCATTGTAGTTTTCATAGCAGTAGTTAAAATATCCAGCTTGTTCAGGTTAATAATTTTGTTCTGCTATTTTTGGTTAAAAGTAAACAGGTGTTTAGAAAATGCATGCCACAAAAGTACTGACTAATGTTACAAAAACCTAACTTGAATGTTATTTTATTTGAAAATGAAAGTACAACAGAATGTAAAAGGATTGAAAAACATGAGTTGAATATTGAGACAAAGGGTTGAATATTAATAAATGCCACTTAACACTGTATAATTGTCTACATATCCCTTTATAATCGCATTGAAAACAAACGTGACATGCATTAATATGTTGTAATAATGTTTGTTACTGTAATCCTACCAAAAATATATTATATAATAAATCAAGAAGTATAGTAAAAGCATTTTATGGCTAACAGTCAGTCATACCTGTGATGGTGAATTTTCAATCCCAGAACTTGTTATGAATGCGATGTCAGTTTTCAAGGTGATTCTGAAAGATCATGCAGGTAGTATTATGAAACCCTCATTATAGTGTTAGGAATGCTACACTGTGTCCAATTCTGTAATGAAAAAATGCATTTGGAGATGTCCATTTCCATGCATTGCAAACTACATGGTTCTAGATCAAATGAACAAAAGTAAGCTTACCTTTTCATTTCGATATCTCCACAAATTGTATTATGTTTTTATTTTTATTAGCCCACCCGCCCCCCCCCCCCCCCCCCCCCCCCCCAAGGATGGTGACCAACATAAAAAATACAGAACTGTCCACTGAACTTTTTATGATGCTTTTAGTTGTACTTCAACTATTGAGATAATGTGTTTTTTGTTTTTTTCCTTTGTCAAATGTTAAGGTTCTTGCGCTCTGAGTTCATTAATTGCTTATCTTGTCTATTTGCCTGCCATACATGAATGTAACATACTCTAGATCAGCAAGTGTCGTTATGGAAGTAAGAGACAGCACCGTATAGTGATCTGCCTCTTTGGGTCAAGTTTCTAAGATGGTGCAAGGGTTCTCCCCAGGAAATCTGCATAGCTGGGTGGCAGAGCATTATAGCCAGGAGCACTTTTAACAGACAATTAAAATAGCCTTACCTTGCTACAATGCTGCATTTACCACCTGATCCTTTGCAGTCTTTTTGGGGGGTTTCTGGCAGAGCTTGCACATCACACCACCCAATTCCTTGCTGTAAAAAAGCCATCTTTTTTATTTTCCACATAACATCATACCCACTATCAGGATTTTTTTAACGCACTGGCCCCTCTTGCGGTTCTTCCAATTCACTTTCTACAAGTTGCTCTTTGTTGACTATATGGGGTTGCCCTTTTTTATTTTCATCATTTTCTTTTTCTTCGTCCATTTTGGTTTTGAAATTTCCACATTCTTTCACTATTTTTGCTTCGAAAATAGTCGGTTATTTTTTTTAGCAGTCATTTTAACATTTCAGCCTCCCGAAGTGCTTCAAACGAAAAACCCACCTATTCAACTCTGTGATTGGTTAACTGTAGTGTCAAGACGTAACACAGTTGTCAAGTGGTTCCAACCACTTAATGATTGCAAAAAAAATCATAAAACATAAAATAAAAACTTTGTTTTACCAAGTAATTGATAAAGGAGTTAATATTGTGCTTGTTTGCTGTCAACAATGTTTTATACAGGAAAGCAACATTTAGAAAAACAAATGCATACAGGAAACAGCCTCTTGCCTGAGTACCTTGTTTAGTTGCTATTATTAAATGTGCACGTACACTGTCGAGTATGTCTGAAGATCTTTTCAGTATGAATTATATTTATTGTAATGTGTACTATATGCTGAACCTAGAATTCCATACAGGCAGTAGAAAAGTAATCATTCTGATCTGGTGTGTACAATTCTCACTTTTTTTTTTCCCCTGCAACTAAACCTTATCTTTTTTTTTTTTTTTACATGCTGGCAATGTCAAAGGTGGTAAGGTATTAGTTCATTCCCATGTTAACGAAAAGCACTTATAGCTTTTTTTTTTCATTTATTTTTCAGTACTGTATTGAATTTGGGTTGTCATGGAAATGTGTGTTTTTGTTTGGAGCTTCTTTTACACTAATTTACTGATTAACTACAAGTAGACTACATTGTGAAAGAATTTGGCCGTTTACTCTGATTAATATACAATATTATTTGATTCTAAATATAAGACACAAATAGAGTCTTTATACCTGATAAAGCTGAATTATAGAATGGTCATAAGTCAATTTGGGTGACACATTAATATGCTGTAAAGCTGTTTTTCAAGGCTTCAAATTAACATTGGCCCTAAACTTGGTAATGTAAAAACTTCATGGTGCTAATTCAAATGTCTTGATTTCTAGAGTCCAGAGGTCACTGCACGCACTGCATGTTTTTTTTTTTGTTTGTTTTGTTTTTGTTTTTATAGATAGATATTGATAGATTGTTTATCAGTGATTTCTGAATTTGTGTATTACTAACATTGGCCCTATAACAAAACGTTAAGGACTGTTTTGAAGACAGCTGTTTAAGGACAGATTGTTGAAGAGTTTAATGTACTCTTGAACAAACTGGGCTTTTAAAATTGAAAATAACTAGGGCTTCTGATTTTCATTCTTAACCGATAAAAAAATAATAAAACACCCCCCGATACAAAATTAAATAAATCGGTGTATAGCCAATAAACACCTGAAATCACCGGAAAAATAGTGGAAATGGTTAATCAATGCACATTTTTCCATTAAAAACTTACTGCTACAAAAGTAAAATACTACGTTTCCCAGTGCTGCAGGGCAATGTCCCTCCTTCCTGACTTGTATCTATCATTGATTCTTTCTAAATACTTTAAACCCACCCCAACTACTGAGTGACAGCACATTCCTACATTGCTATTCTCTGCTTGCGAGATTGCAATTAGGAATGGAAGTTTGTTTGTGTGATTTAAATCTGTATTACAGTTAAGATAGATAGGATTTAAAACAGAAATATAACTGCGCTACACACAAATACCCCAGAAGATTGTGTCCATGACCATAGGGACTTGTTGTGAAAGACAGCAAAGGAAAGAAGGTACAACTTAAGTGTGCAAGTACTGTAAAGTTACTACTATTCTCATTTTGACAGAGAAAAACGTTCAAGCATTTTGGAAAGTAACCGAAAACACTAATGTCATACAATGTATAAAAAGCGAAAACCCCGAAAAAAACAGTTTACATAAAACTTGAAAATAACTAAAAAAGAAACACCAAAAAATAAAATGAAAAAGCGTCGAAAAACAGGAGCCCTAAGAATAACCTATAGCATATCTCTAAAACAGAACAAGGTTTCATGAACTGTAAGCTTGATTGAATTGATCAAAAGGTGCTTTTAAAAAGACATTCCTTAAATCAGTCCTTGCAGTTTTGTGATTAAAGCCCTAACTTATAACATTAATTTCCACTTTACCACATATAGTAACAACTCACTGCATGTTCTTTGTGAAGAGGAATAAGTCTTGGTAGATTGATGTATGACATGACATGTCTGTCTGCATCCATCTTCAGTAATTCAAAAGGTATTAACAAAAACACTTTGCTGTACAAATTAATGTAACTGATTTTGAAAACTGAATATTTTGTCCCTGCAAACATTTCTTCTTTGCTTTTATTTTGTGTTGTAGTGGTTTACTGTGTACAAAAGGTTCTTAAAAAATGACACATTAGTAATACCTGTTGCTCTTTAATTGCATGATTTATAATTGGTATTCAGTGGTGTGAAAATAGATTCTGCAGATAAGCACTCAAGAACTCTGAGAGGAAGATTTCTGGGTCATCTCGTCTATAAATTAAATTGTTTCATTTGTTGCTCTCCAGTCTGCTGTTTGTACCATTTTATGAAAAGAAATGTGGAACTTTTACAAAATGAAACATTCTGGGTGGGACTTCTGTCCATCTCACATGCATATTTAAGCGATAGTGCCAGTTGATGAAGGCTCTACCGTGTGATAGGTAACTGAGTCTGGAGTTATGCGTCCCAAGCTGATGATGAGGACGCTAACGATAGTCAAGGTCAACTACCACACGGTGGAGCCTTCATCGAGACAGCACTATCGCTATTAGGAAAGCGATTTTTCTCATTATTTTCTTTAAAACAGCACTATGGAAATTGACAATTAGAACTGTATTAATAAAAAGGATGCAATGAATTAAGTTTCTCATTCTACATTTTAAACCCTCCTCCGCATTCTTTATTCCTTTGTTTAGATTTGTTTTATTTTGTTTAACAAATACCATTCACTACTGATAATGATGTAGGCTGAGAACTAATTGCTCTTTTTTATTATTACAATCTTACAACAAATGTGATACCTGTATTAGACAAAGGTTTCAAATCTGCTTCCCTTGCTTCTCAATAGATGCTTGCATTATGCATTATGCATTACACTTATGTATTATCATGTTTCAGAGAGCTGCTGTTTGGATTTCTCTTACCAGTTCATGGTGTTTGCAGTAATTGTTCAGAGTTCTGTTGCTCGAATATTGAGTTATTACCATGTTTTCTGTACATCTCTCTTTACCTGGTTATGAGTTTGCCTGGAGAATCCTAAAAGCTGGGACTAGCAACTTTCCTCATCCCTTTTAAATTATGTGACAATGTAATGTTTCAACTCAAAGCAAGCTGCAGACCAGGGAGAGGACGATTTAGAGAAAATATTTGTAATTATTGTAGTAACTCAATAAGGGAGCAACCGAACACAGAACCTGCCTGAATGATTGCAAACGCCATCAAATAGTAAGAGCAATGTAAGCAAAAAAGCACCTGAATGACATTTTAAGCTTCTAACCTAAGAGAATGTTTACAAAGACTCTTTAGAAAACAATCCTTAAAACCTCAAAGGAAACAAGCATTACGACACCTCTAGAATTCAAATATTAAAAGAGTGATGGGGGGGGCTGATGTGTTGGAGACATTCAAAAATGGCAAAATTGCTGAGCCATTTAACTTGGACATGTAATGGAAATTATTTGTTATTGTAAGCTATTTGAAAAAGTGTAATTGATTGGATTAGGCGTTGTTATAGGCTACTATGTGCACTAAGCAATGCAGTGTTAAAATGCATCCTTTTGATGTTTATGACTAACTGCACTTGGAATAATTCATATCTGCTGAATGTAGGGGATTATTTTTGCTTTCTCCGCATGTTTCGGCTGTAGTGCATGGTTATATTGGTGTAATGAAGGTGCTTGCATTTTTAGGTAGTAGTGGTTTTGTATTACATTTTAACATGTTTATTTGAGTAGGTATTTTTTACAAGTTGTTAGATGTTGCAGACTCTTTCAGCTAAGCTGGTGAGTGGTGTATAAGGCTAGCTCAGTGGTTATCAGTAGCATCCTCAGGTTTATTTCCAGGACAGTGAGAAAGAAAAGTAAAAACTGTTAAAAGCTATGTGCTCTAAAAATGTATTTTCTTGTTTGTTTCATTTATGTATTTATTTTTTTAATAGATGTGCCAAGTTTCTTGGCATGCAATTCTTGGAAGTCATTGGGGTCTAATAAACCACCCTAAAATTTACAACTTTGATTTTCTGTGAACCTCATTTCACTGTATATATTGATTGTAGATTTTATTAAGTGGATCAAAAAAAACCATAGCCAGCTTAATATAGAGGTGAAGGTTTTTGATCTGCCATTATTTAGGTAGACCCCATTGACACTAGACACTAGTTAGCAATAGCGATGGTGCAGTTTAAATACAGACTTCTTTTTCTAGTCCCAGGAAGAAGTTTGTGATTTACTTCACGCAGCACCATTTCAAAACATCCTGCCCAGAGTCTACATAAAAGGTAAGTTAATCTGTTTCATCTTTTACTTCTCTCTTAATTTTTTGGACCGTTTATAACAAAGAGGCATTGATCAGCTTGCAGGTATTGAGGTTATTAATAAATCCTACCATGCCATTCAGTTTTGACTAAGCTTTATAAAGTAGAATAACTGTTTTTAATAGAACTGTATATTAAGCTAAAATGATTGGTCAACTGCCAGTAAGACTCCTATCTAAATGCTGACTTTTTATTTTCAGTGTTATGGAAACTACAGTACTCTTCACTTTGACCTGTGACCTAATATGACTCAAATATAGTGTTGATGTGATTTTTTGGTTCCTGGCTTTATACCCGATATTGTATTGTGATTCTCCTGGTCAAGTTTGATTGTGGATGTCGTACATGAAAAATGAACCCTTTTATGGCAGTACATTGTCCCCATAGGCCATGAAGAGCTAAATAATAATATTCAATTGCGCAAAACTGGATATTCAGCTATCCGGAGGAGTGTAATTAACTTGGTATTTAATATAAACAGGTTAGTGCTCAAGCATAGGATTCATAAGAAGTGGTTCAATTATACATGCATGAATGTACAGAATACTGTAAAGGCACATCTTTCACTATAACTGATATAAAACAGCTTGACGCTGTGCTCTTTGACTGGGGGGAAAAATTAGTTAGAAAATACTCCTAATTGATCAATGTCTCTTTCTTTTCTTTGAACAGAGGGAGAGCGTTTAGAAGTGCGGATGAAAAGACTAGAGGCAAAGTATGCACCACTTCATCTGGTTCCCCTGATTGAGAGGCTCGGGACCCCTCAGGTAAGGAGTCTGTAGTACCTGTAGTAAAGTAATGTTGCCAGTAGGGGCGTGTGACAGGGTCTTCCTCAAGTCACGCGTGTGGGTAGCCGCTGTTCAAGCATACAGAGAGACAGAGGTGGTGTTGAAACGCCGGCACAGGCACGCAGGATTTATTAACAACAAACAGAAAACGAAAGTAAAATAAAGGCGGTCATGTGACGTTACCAGCGATAGTAACGCACAGAGGACAAATACAGCAAACTGTACAAAAAGTGCAAAATAAAACACAATACCCCAAACTATAACTCAAAAGGTGCCGTGAAAACGGCAGGCCTTGCAGCAGCCCCGAGCAATCTCCCGCGGATGTTTTTAAACTGATGGACACTCGGTCGAGACCCGCCCACTTGCTGATTGAGGACCAGCACAGCCAATCACTTGCTGCCCTTCCCTCAACCAAGCATAGCAGGCAGCAAGTCTCAATCGAGCGCCCGTCTGTAAACAATAATACAATCAAACTAATCAACTCCAAAACAAATCACAATAAACCCATTCCCACATAAATCACACCAACACTAATTTACCACTGTGCAGGGCAATCGCACTGCCACAGGGCGGTAGTGATTATAAGCACCCTTTCAGATGCAGTGAGTGATGGCTTCTTTGACACTACCATTTTGGTGGATTAACCTTAGTTTTTATAGTGTCACCTGTTATTGTTATAGTTTACAACATGTGCAAAGCTTGGTTTAATCCCTACAAGTCCTGTTTTCACAAAATAAGTTGAGTCAGCTACACGTCAGGGTTAGGTCATCATCCTGCACCCAGTCATGAGTTTCAAAACCCTCCCTATTTAGGTGCATTATTGAAATGACCAACAGAGATCAGATCCCTGCTAAAGCCCCTTTCACACTGGCATGCTCTACTCGGGTCAGGATCTGGTGTCATGCAGGTCGGCTATGTGATTTCACACTGCTTTTAATAAAGCAGGGTTGACGTGGGTGCAGACGCAAGTACACAATGCACGTATCCATGCCCTGGAAGCAGCTTGTTACGGACGCTTCCATCCAAACTTCTCTGGATTGAACCATCAGCCCAATGTTGATTAGAGCAAATGTTTCAACATCCCTGCTACAATCTGGCTCACGGTGTGTCTCAATCAACAAAAATGTGGCTAAATAGAATAAACAGAAACGTTCCTTGTGGAAGTGAAACCTTTGCGCAGAGATGTCTGTTTGCTATTGCGTTGGCTCACAAATGGCCTTCGTGCATTTTGTCTTGCTCAGCCCTGGTCAAAGTGTGCCAGCCCACAACCTATAGGTCGCTGGGACCCAGGTTAACCCAGATCTGACCCAGGTATGTGGTTTCACACTACACGGTATTGTGACCTGGGTATCCAGAACCCGGGCTTGGACCGGGGTAGGAGTAAAAGGGGCTTAAATCTGCTATGACATGGATGCACTTACATATCACAATAGGAGATTTTTTTGTCCATTACGAGTTATTTGTGCAGCTAATGAGAAGGAACTATTTATTTAGCAGATTTCATATTTGAATCCTGCAGAATACAGAGCACTGCACAGTACATTACCTACTAACTGTGACTCATACATTGCATCATAACGCGCCTCTTTGTTGCAGTAATATCACATGTATTGTGTTATACGTCCAGTTGAATTAAGTTTCTTTTTGGCATCCTCTGCTGAAACTTGACGCCCTGTTTGTCATTCCCTAGTTTCCCTGTTTCACTTGACTTGATGCCTGCAGGACATTTGAAGAATGTGGCGTAGCGTGTTTATTCTGCCAGTTACAAATCCAACAACTGCTAAACCATGAGGGAGTGAGGCTTTATCATACTGACTACTCCTCCATGAGTAAATATAGAAAGGCTAACCCCACACTCAGTTATTGTGTTGTATGTACTGTAGTCATACAATGAGAGATTCTGTGTTGTCACAGGGGGATTGCATGATCTGGTTACATTAATACCCTTGTTGGACAAATCCTCTTCAGTAAGTTAAAAAATTGTTTTATTCCCCAGCCGGTTTGTGACTAGGGTTTCTATTTTATGCTTAAACTAGTATACGCAGATAAAGCACCCCAAAACAAAAGAGCTTATACCACTGTTTATCCTGTAAACACTGGTATGGCCCATGATGTATGAAAACAAATTGGGATTTTATTGAAAAGCATATTGCTGTGTTACACACAACACGGGATACGGTAAACTAATGCATGTCTTGTAAACACTGCAGTGAGTTCTGTAACCCTTTAATTCTACTGATGTTACAATTCTAAAATACAGGAGGCTCCACTCACCTGCAACCTGTAATCTTAAAGAGCAACCAGGTCTACTGTCATATACTGTTTCAGTCCTTATATGAGAATTTTAAAACCTCAAATGCAACCTTCATAGAGCTGTCAGAAATATAACTAATCTTTTGCCCCCTGCATCATTCTGCCCTTAGTGGATTTAATAAATGCTATATTTATCATATTATATCTTCTCAAGTTTTCATTTGAAATCAATGGTGGGGCAGTAAACCCTTCCTTGGTGTACTGGATATGAATAATAATCATTCATAATTTTTTTTGAAGTAGTATATATTATAAATGGTGAGAGATCACTGCCTGTTCTATTGCTAGGGGAATGTTGATAGACAACAAGGTGCTAATGGCTTATAATGGCCCTCAGAGACGCCTATTGTTCAAGGGTATAATGTAGGTTTCGTGAATGATGTATTGTAGCTGTTCCTGGTCAACACTACTGTGGGAAAGTGTTTGTCTTTCACTGTTTGTTGATTCATTGAGCTGCTTATAATAATAAGTTACAGTGCCAATAGAAAGTCTACACTCTCAAAATCTCCACCTTTTGTTGCCTTGTAGCCTAGAATTAAAATGCATTAAAGTAGTTTTTTTTTTTCATTTATCTGCTAATCCTACCCCACAACTTCCAAGTGAAAAAAACATTCTAGAAATTTGCAGAAAATTAATTAAAAATAAAAACTGAAATAGCTTGGTTGGATAAGAGCCCATCCCCCCTTGTAACAGCAATCCTAAATTAGCTGGGGTGTAACCAGTCGCCTTCAAAATCACACACCAAGTGAAGTGGCCTCCACCTGTGTTAAATTGTATTAATTCATTTGATTTCAGGATAAATTCATCAGTTCCTGTAGGTTCCCTCTGCTGGGTAGTGCATTTCTAAGCAAAGACTCAGGCATCTTTGCCAGAATCTATTACCAGAAATCACTTGACACTGGCGGGTTATCTCTGAGAATATACTGGAACTCTTTTACAACGAAGCTGTGGCAGATCAAGCTGTATAGAGTTGGTACATTATGTACAGTGACTCAAAAAGCTATTTCACTGACCCTGCTGAGTTAGTTACAAAATATTGCTGGTGTCCCTGAATAGTTAATTAATGAGATAGCTTATTCACAGAAGCAGTCATACGCAAAATGATGTTCCAGGAGTGTGATGGACTGGGGGTGGGATATTGCCGGTTCACTCCATTAGTGTCAATAGGTGGGAAAATAGCTTTTCAAAAAATGTATTTGCAATGCTGACTGTAATAGTTCAGCGTTCAGTGCAACACCGGTCAGTCACAGGAGGCCCGGCACCCTATTGGCTATAGGCAGATGTTTCTAATAGTTTGTCCAAACCCTGCGTTTTATTGTTGGTTTATTTTAGCAAATCGCCATTGCTAGGGAAGGGGACCTGCTGACCAAGGAGCGCCTCTGCTGTGGGCTCTCGATGTTCGAGGTGATCCTGACCCGAATCCGCAGTTACCTGCAGGATGCAGTGTGGAGAGGGCCTCCTCCCACCAACGGAGTGATGCATGTGGATGAGTGTGTGGAGTTCCATCGGCTCTGGAGCGCAATGCAGTTTGTCTACTGCATCCCAGTGGGTACCAACGAGTTTACTGCTGAGTGAGTAGTGTCCGCATTTCAAATCATTCATTTGTGTACACTCGTTTACACTTACTTTTTTTTTTTATTTGTTATAGTACTGTATCTGTCAGTTTACAGTATTTACGAACTTGTCATGTCAAACCTTCCCTCCCAAACACTCATCAGTTGTGATTTAAAACTATAGAAGCTAAATCTAATAGACAAACCCCATTGGTACACTTGAGCTGTAATGACAGTTTTTTAAACTTTATTTTAGTATTGGCTCAATTTTCCTGTTCATCTATTGTGAAAACGTAACATTTTCAAAGCAATTTCACCTGTGAAGACCTAAAACAATTGTCTACTAAATGTAGTTTCTACAGTTCTATATAGCGAGCGTTTGGGATACAAGTTTTTGACACTGCAAAGTCCACTGAACACAAAACCAGATATGAATGCAACCGATCAATTTAAACACAGAAGGCATTAGCCAAAATTTTTGCCAACTGGACTAATTTTGCGTTAATTCTGCAGGTAAAAAAAAAAATTGTTAATTTTGCAGGTAAAAAAAAATCCAACAATACCAAAAATACTTTTCCTAGAAAGTCAGAGTGTGAGAAATGACTTGTGTACTCAAGGATTTAACTCATGTGCTCCTATTTATTTCTAAATTGTACATTTCTTCTTTAAGAGAAAATTTTTTTTAGACACCTTCATTTCTGTTTTTATTTACCTATACTGAAGTGGCAACACAAATGTCTGTACAAAGAGGTAGTGGTACAAAGACTGCAGCAATGGGATTAATAGTTTACCTTGCTCATATTCCAGTGCATATACTCAGCGTTTACTCCATTCCCTAGGTCTTTAAAAGCGATGGTACAACATGTTTTCATATTTCGACCTACCAATGGTATCACAATAAAAACAATACTCAAAACACACCCACCAGGTTCTAATGCACTGGTATCACACTGGTCTCGCACTGCTTCCACTCTCATGCCTGTGCTGATGCTGTGTGATTGTGTGTTTCCTCACAGGCAGTGTTTTGGGGACGGGTTGAACTGGGCTGGCTGTTCCATTATTGTCTTGCTGGGACAGCAGCGTCGCTTTGACCTCTTTGATTTCTGCTACCACCTTCTGAAAGTCCAGAGGCAGGATGGCAAAGATGAGATAATCAAGAATGTGGTATGTGGAGATACTGACTCTCGGATAGGATCCTAACCTAATCAGGTTCATGTGTCAGAGAGAACGGCGTGTTGCCTCCATGTTGCAAATCTAGGTCATTGCACTTCTTGTCTCCTTGTTGCTTGAAACACCTGTTTTCACCCACCGAGATAAGAATGCTGCTTGAAGTATATAAACAAATCAACCATTCATATTATTTCTTATAACAACATTTATAAATTTCTGTTTCAAGTCCAGTTTTGAAATTACTAGTATTATTATTATTATTATTATTATTATTATTATTATTATTATTATTATTATTATTATTATTATTATTGCTACTACTGCTACTTGCATTTCTCAGCTACATTTTCTTCCTGTTTTTTTATTTGTTTTCGTCGAGTAGCCCCTGAAGAAAATGGCTGACAGGATCCGAAAGTACCAGATTTTAAACAACGAGATCTTTGCCATCTTAAACAAGTACATGAAGGCAGTGGAAACAGACAGTTCAACCGTGGAGCATGTGCGCTGCTTCCAACCCCCTATACACCAATCCCTGGCCACCACCTGTTGAAAACGACACACGACTGGCCTGTGAGATAGCAACCTGTCCGCCTGGCCTCTTGCAAGCTGGTATTAAGAGTGTTGTACATGCCCTGTACATGCTGTTCAAAATGAACAACCTGTTTGCCTTGTGTGATAGACTGAGAACTTTCAACTGACCATAGCATGCTCCTTATGAATTGTTTCAAAAGTTTAAGTGCACCATGTAAATGTGCACCGTGGTATATAAAACGATACCTCACTAGTGTTTACAAGCGGTTTATCACCGATACGGTCTCTGAAGAGATCAAGTATTTCTCTTTAATCCTAGAATCCTGTTTAGCAACTTGAGGCATCAGATTTCTTTCTTAATATGAATATCTAAACAATAAGAAATGCTATTGTACTGTATATAATAAGGCGTGTAGCAAGTTACGGAAAATAATACATTGTGCAGTTACAATCCTCAGTCCCCAAATGTAAGAATCCCTGTAGAATTAAAGGTAAACAATAAGACAGTAATGGGGAAGAGGTTTTGGCCATGTTACCCATGATATAAATACATAACTCTTGTAAATACGGTAGAGACAGTGCCAGTCAGGCCAGTCAGCTCTATGGTATCAATTGAAATCCTGTTTGAAGTTTTTGACAGGCTGTTTTAATAGGAGTTGATGTCATCTCACTTCAGGTAACATACACTGCTTTTAAGCTGTATCCACACTGGACATGAGCGAATCATTTAGAAGTCACTGCAGTGAAATGGGAGTATCCACACCCGCGAGCGATGCGAGTGACGTCGCTTTGAGAAAATTCTGCGTTGCTAAAATATATATTTTTTGTCGCATGACTGGAATGAAACTGGCCAATCAGAAACAAGGTTAACACCCTTGACACACGTCAAACACACGCCTCAAAACAAGTTAATCATGGACGACGAAAAGTTCATTTATGAGGTGTAGCAGTATCCATTATTATATGATTGAAAACTGAATGACTACAAAGACATCCAGAAGAAAGGCAATGCCTGGGTGGCTTGCAGGGGGTGCATTTAGCAGCACCAAGACATTATCTTTCTGATTATGCAAGTTGCATAAACATCGGTTTATTAAGAAGCAAAAATAAACTAAAAATAAATAAAAATAAACATTCACACAACTTGAACATGTGACCTCATTTAAGCTATGGCTTTTTCTTGGCTTGTTTGTTTGTTTGTATGAGAAATAACATTTTGTTCACTAGATTGTTCTGTGGCACAAATCTGTGACAAGAAGGTCTTCAGATATGCATAAAGTAAAGTTTTGTGGAGATTCACCAAACAGACATAAATATTATGGAGTTCCTACTATTCTAGTTATTGTAAAACAAAGCCAGCAACATGTTTTATACTATGTGACACATATATAATAATAATAATAATAATAATAATAATAATAATACTATAATATAACAACAATATGGTGATTATGTAGTACTTAACAATAATTGGTGATTATGTAGTGCTTAACAATAATAATAATAATGTTGTACTTTAAAATACTTTTAAAAGTTAATAACAAAAAGGATCAAAAAATAAATTTGTAAAAAAAAAAAAAAAAAAAAAAAAAAAAACACAATTGAGATTGCAGTAAGTTGTATATATAAATGTATAACAATAAAATAATTTTGTTGAAAATATCAGTTCAACTGTACTACTATTGTCCAGCAGTCTTCTGAAATACTATGACTACAACTGTACTATTACTACTCATAATATTCATAACAACAAAACTGGATTGTTTCCAAATCGTGTCTAGTGTGGACTGACATTAGGCGACTTCACTCATATCACTCTGTCCAGTGTGGATGCAGTTTTAATTTACTGAATGGCTTCAGATGATATTAGTTACCCTTCGTGAATGAAGTGATGGCCAAACCAGAATTAGAAATTAGCAGTAACCTAGCACAGGTTTACAATAAAACTATCAGTTCACAAAATGAGAGCATAATAGTGTAGCTGGAGTTCACACTTAAGTCTTTACGTCAATAATTGATTACCCAGCAGGTGTGCCCCAGTTAGGACTAGATCTGATTGCTCACATGTTCTTTCCCAAGTCTACAACAACACTTTATACCACAGAGGTAGCTTTTTTTTTTTTTTTTTTAATGCTGTGTGAAATCATAATTATAATTGTATGTTTGACAAACATATGATATGTTTCAGACCTCTTTGGCACATCAGTTTTGGTATTCCCATACATTGGGTTAGACACTGAAAGATCAGGGGCTCTGGGCCACCATTTTAAGTACATTTTACAGTTTTACGTACATACAAAACATTTGCAAAGAAAAAAAAAAGAACGGTTTATCCACTTTAATTATTAATCATAAGTATCTCTGGGAGGAGGATTCCCATGAGAGAGCCATACTGGGTTACACCTGTCATCCAGGAGCATTACCTCAAAGCAACTCCCTATTGTGTTTTATTGCGTAATCTGTTTGTTTTAAAATGACAAAAGAGTTGCTTTACCACACCTTTTTCAGCACATCTGTATTAGAGAGAGAAGAGACAGAGAGAGGTAGCTGTGACTGAGGCATGAACCACCAAGAATGTCTATCTGTTGAGAGGACAAAAGGAGGGGGCAGATGACCGTATGATTCTACCACTAACCGCTGTTAAGCAATTGACTGATGTTTGTTTTTCATTCTTTTGAGTTAAGTGTCAGTGTAGGTAAACAGAAACCAAGCACAGTAAAACTGGAGAACTGTTACGCATTCAATTGAAGGTGTTCTGCTGACCAAAAAGGGGTTTTTAATTAGATATAAGAATTAATCACTGAAAGAGTTATCGTTTTCGTTGTTTTCTGAACTCATTACAAATGTATCTTTCATATACCTTTCTGCCTAAAAACTGCTACCGGTATATGAAATGTAAACATTTTCCCCTTTAATGTGTGTGCGGTTATTCATGAAATCAAAAACAAAGGTATTCATTTTAACTCTCGTTAGCTTTTGTTTAATTAAAATGGTGAAATTTACAAATAAACTGTTGCAAAGCAACTCTGCAGTTGTGTAGATGTGCTGAAGTTCACACCTGTTAAGACAGAAAGCCAGCTGGGGCATTGTTGTGAAGCAAAGGATTAAGGCAACATCAAATCAGAATTACAATTGGAAAACTAAACAGAAATGTCCTTTAAGTAGATACAGGTAAGGGAAAGCAAAAGGCAAATACACAGGGAAGGGGTGCAAAATCCTAAATTATTAGATATCGTTGACATTTAATTGATCATATTCCTGTTGTGATTTCACTTTAACTATGTGCACTTCACACATCTCTAAACATTACTGGTTTGTTTTAGTTTCACAAAACAACATTGGCCAAGAAGTGCAAGCATCTAACAGATTTGCTTAGTTTGTTTTTACCAACCAACTGTGGTACCATGGTAAGTGCATATGGTGTGTCACATTACCTCAGTACCATTCCTGTTGCTTGCTATGGCAACTATTCAAACAATCCTCTTCCTCGTGGTCTACTATTACTCTAGGTATCAATGCGCTACAAAGCACACCTATTTATTCTGACCTATTCATGAACTGAATAATTTACATCTGCAGTCATAGCTTTTGAAAATTCATTTTTAACAGGGTATATTTGATACAGTAAGACCTACAAGTGGATGTCAAAATATTGAAAAAAAATGAGACATGGTGTACATCCTCTGGAGTACTAAATGAACCAGTGGAATTGGAGAATAAAATAATGTGTTTATTCCTTGCTGTTGAATTAGTCCTTTTGTGATTCGATCATGTATAAATATTTATTCATCTCGATAAACAGTTGGTTTATACAACAATATTATTAACAATCCTCACTTTGTATTTTAGCAGTGTCACGTAAATTATATTTTTTCATGTTGAGTTTCAAAAAAGCAAATGCATTTTGACAACTGGTTAAAAAGTGATGGAATGCATGGCCTTTGGTGTAAAATAATATTTTGTTTCATTTTCTCTACCTTTTTAACATTTTTTTTTCAGTTTAGTGTTTTTAATTGCTTAATTGGGTTTACTACGTTGAAATAAATAGTTGTTAAAAATGTTTAATAAACTGTATTTGTTGATACTGGTACATGAATCCATTGTATTGTTACAGAAAGGCTGAACATGTTATTTAATTTAAATTTTCTTATGATAGCATGGCAGGTGTAACTTATTGTTGTTAGTGTGGCATATGGTTTTGTTCATAATAATTTTGTATGAGTGCTATTATGTTCTTTAAAAACTCCTATAAGGATAAATACAAAGCATTGTTGTATCTCCATTAAATAAAATATAATTTAAACAAAGAATGATTTTCTATTACAAATGTTGTGACATTATTATTGTTAATATCATCCATTAAATGGGTTGTCATTCCTGGTTGCGTTGTTGCCTTTGCTTTCCTTTAATGTAGCAAGTGTCAAGTTTCTAGCCTCAATCTCTGAAACCCTGTAAGCGACACATACAAAAATGCAATTTGGCCTGATCAGATTCACAATGTACAGCTATGGCAAAAGGTTTTGCATCACCTAGAATTTTAAGATTGAGACAGCATTAAAAAAAATAAAAAAAATAAATACTATATGAACATAAAGCTGTGTCAGCATTGAGCACTCTGTACCAAATAGCATCATGAGTGATGCTACTTGATAGGTAAAAGATTTGAAAGACAAACATTTTATTAATTTGTGACATTTTTTTTTGACTATCTTACATGTGATTATATTATGTGTCTGGGGGGGTGTTACAAAGTGTAAGACAATGTTATATAGATCATCTGGGGGGGGGGGGGGGACCAAGGTCTGGGGGTAACCTCCACCCAATAGCAAATGACACCCAAGGTGTCAAGTCTAAAAATTAAGCCCTTAATGTAAATTACATATATGTTGCATATTTATGCGATCACATGACCTATATAAGCTAGGGGAGAGTTGTGTGCAATTACTCGGCAACATGCATGGGAAAGCATAAGGGTCTGTGACTTGGCATAATGCATGATATAGTAGGTGCTCATGCAGCCTGCTTGTCCCTGTGCTCTGAAGCTCCATTGACCAATGTGTCTATCAAGATAGTCTCCTGGGTGTTACCAAAATGGCAATGCCTGCAGAAATCCATCACAGGAGAAAAAAAAGGATCTCAAGCCAGTCATGATAGATAAAGGCCACAGACGTGTGCAGGTATTGTCATAGGCATGCTGGCAGGTGTACTAAAGTGGCCCAAATCACTGAAATCTTCAACACAGGACAATAAATACCAGTTTCCTCTCAAGCAATCCTCCATGACCTACATGATCTCACCTACAAAGGCTGTGTTTATTCAAAGTCAGTGTGAGTTTTTCATGTCTAGTTTTGCACCTTTTCTTTTGAGTCTAGTCCAAACAGGGTGTGGAAATGTCCTGTGAACACTGAAACACCTGGAGTAGCATTGTATTGACAGTGCAAGCAAGTCAAATTGAATACAGAACAGATTTAGAAGATCTTGCAACAGGGAAATGCAGGTTTTATGAATTACATTGTGTTGGACCAGGATTCAAAATGAAGAAGCTAGCAGCCTGTCTTTATGTACAGTGTCACACTTGAGTACAGATTTCACAATTCATGGATGCTTTTGCTTATAACTTAAGATCTGCTTATCCAATATAATTGTGTATGTATTTATGGTCTATTAAGATGTTGATATAACTGCTTATCCAGTTGGAATAATTCACAGAATAACACTTATAGGGTATATTGAGGTTGTCCATCCATATGTGTGTGGTGTGTTGTGTTTTTGTTACATTTTTACATTCGATGGATGTTAGTTACCGTGACCTACATGTTCATGCTACTTGATAGCTTTGTGTTTACAGTCGTGACAGGAAATACTGAAATACAGGGTTTACAGGGAAACAATGATGTCATAAAAACACTTCCCAAGGTAAATGAATGCGAGTTATAAACAGAGCTATTTTATTAGAGTGATACACATTCAACTGTATCTTGGTATACTGTCTACCAATTGAAGTACATGAAAGAAATCAATATGGGCACATTAAATATTGAAGTAAACTATTATTACACTTTAAATAACACTAGAATGCCCCCAAATCAATTGTGTGCAGTTTTGTTACTTAAAACCCAATGGAAACTTGCAAAAGGGGGATACTAGCCAAGGATAAAGCTTCAGGTGGGTTCTCAGTGCTTACAGCACAGGGAGTGAATCTATAGTGTGGTGGCAGGTTACGTTTTGAAACTGTAACCAAGAGCTTGTTTTATTAGGTCATAATAATATTATCTAATCTTTTCTAAAATAAAAAGCTCGTACAAAACTTTGTTTCCACTTGCAGAACAGAGCAACCCAAAATATTAGTCTTAAACCAGAGAGTGGTAAAGCAAATAGTGTGCATGATAAAACCAGGTATAGTCTGAGAATTGTAAATTAGAAGCTTTGTAAAAACGTCGTCTAAGTACATCTGTACTGGATGTATGCTTTTCGACTGGTAAACAGAATGAAGATTGGGTCCAATTTCTTTATTTAATACCACTAAAAAATATTATGCTGAAAATTTAAAAAGGAGAGGTTTGGGTACATGTGTTGCAATTCCTACAAATATAAACGGTTTCGATCGAGAACAAATGTGGTTGTAATGCTGTCTTTCAGGTTTGGCTGCAGACTGAGGTGAGGGTCACCTGTCCCGAAAGACTGACCCACCTGGCTTTAGGGTTGGTCTCTTAAAGGTAGAGGCGTTCCTTTTGTAATGGAATAAACACTAGATGTGAATGGAGACAACAACCACAAAAAAACAAAACAAAAACCACACACACCCCAGGCAGGGAAACGGGTATCGTTAAAGATAACAAAGATAACAAAGTTTCTATGAAATCGAATGTTTTACAAGTGTTTGTTAACTTAACAATGCGGAATGCATACAGTTAAATTACAACTAAGCCAAAAAGACAGGCGTGCCTTCAATTAAACCAAAGCAGTCATTTAAGTGATGAAGGTAGCTGAAACGTTTGTGTACGTGACTTGGTGCAACTGACTATTTGGAGTACAATACTTTGAGAATACTGCCGTTAATATCTTGTATGTTTGAACGTATATTTTATTCTGGAGTGGCCTACATTTCGGGAGAGGCTCAGAAACTGATTCGTGCCACCGCCTCTGGAAACAAACTTTGTTCACACTATAAAAATTACACTGAAACCGGTTTATGACTGATTAAAACAGAATGGCAAAAGCTTTGAATGACATTGGAAGTGTTTCATTTTAAAGCTAGTTATTGGGATTTGTTTAAATACAGTTTGCAACCACTTTAGAAAAAAAAAAAGGTTTAAAAGGTGCTGCTTAAAATGGACCTCGACAAGCCAAAAAAATATTACCCGCCAATAAATACTGGGACATTTATTGTTCTTTTTACCCAATCGAATCCTATATATTCACATTTTTACAAGAAAATTAGCATACAGACTGATTGATGGAACTATAGACATTTTTACACTATTTGCATGTTAGTATGTTGGCCAATGAATGCGCCGTGGGGCGGGGCGGGGCGGGGCGGGACTGAGGTTATCAGGTATAGCTAAACAAATTCACCTGGTTTCGATGGTTATGTCAATAGACTAGAGACTGAGTCAGTTACTGTGCTTATACACAAAGGGAAACTATAACCTTTTTTTTTTTTTTTTTTCTCTAAATAGGGTTGATTTTGATTGTTGTGTCTTTTGGACGTGCAACCGTTGGCGATTGTTTTGTTAAGTTTAAAAACAAACAAAAAAACTATATATATTTTTGATTTGTTTTCAAAAACGGCCACCTGTGTTTATAATGTGTTTTTACTTTTGATTTGGAAACGTTTTTTTTTTTTTTTTTTTTTTTGAAGAGTTTTGGAAATCTATTGTGTGAAGATGACAGAGGCTACTCAAGTCACGAATCACAGTTGTGCGAATGGTAAGTTTTCACATGAACCAATTTATTTTGTTTAACATTTTGTTAACATTTTAAACGGAAGTCGCTTTGAGAAGTAGTGTGTGTATTGTAAATATGTTTCGGTTAGATGCTATTGATTTTTACATAGGTTGGATTTAAACTTAATGATAGTTCAGTTTTAATAGTGTGGTCATTTTACGATGTTTGCCCAGGGAAGTGCGATACCTTGTTACCGTACTGCACTCATGGAAACTACAAAACCTTTGTCTTTTTTCGTCTATTGACAGCTACAGAGTTACATTAATTTAATAATACTGTGAGTAAAGCGATTTAAACGAGTACATCTTTGGAAAACACAATGTAACATTTAAATCATTCAATATAACTGTATTTTGAAGTGTATTCCATGTGGCATACTTGAAATGAAAATTAAGATTTAGATGTATGATAGAAATGACAACCATGTCGTAAGTGTTGAATTTAAAATACAGGAACCTTAAGCACCTAACAGACACTGTTCAATATTCAAAGCCATCCATATATTGGACCATATTGGAACACCCTGCAGTGTAATATTGCAGTTATAAAATTGTGACCCCCCCCCCCCCCCCAAAAAAAAAAAAAAAAAAAAAAACTGTCCCTCCTCACTATATGACCCCCCCAAAGTGAATTGGTTATGATACAGATATTACCACCTGTGGCACAACATTGGGTTTGCACACAGTACTCTGTCTTTAAATGTAAAAGAGTTGAAATGTAAACAAGATTCAGATCTGGGCAAACACATGGCAAATGACATTTAATAGAGAAAAGTGTAAGGTACTGCACGCAGGAAATAAAAATGTACATTATAAATATCATATGGGAGATACTGAAATTGGAGAAGGAATCTATGAAAAAGACCTAGGAGTTTTTATTGACTCAGAAATGTCTTCATCTAGACAATGTGGGGAAGCTATAAAAAAGGCTAACAAGATGCTCGGATACATTGTGAAAAGTGTTGAATTTAAATCAAGGGAAGTAATGTTAAAACTGTACAATGCACTAGTAAGACCTCATCTTGAATATTGTGTGCAGTTCTGGTCACCTCGCTATAAAAAAGATATTGCTGCTGTAGAAAGAGTGCAAAGAAGAGCGACCAGAATTATTCTGGGCTTAAAAGGCATGTCATATGCAGACAGGCTAAAAGAATTGAATCTGTTCAGTCTTGAACAAAGAAGACTACGTGGCGACCTAATTCAAGCATTCAAAATTCTAAAAGGTATTGACAGTGTCGACCCAAGGGACTTTTTCAGCCTGAAAAAAGAAACAAGGACCAGGGGTCACAAATGGAGTTTAGACAAAGGGGCATTCAGAACAGAAAATAGGAGGCACTTTTTTACACAGAGAATTGTGAGGGTCTGGAATCAACTCCCCAGTAATGTTGTTGAAGCTGACACCCTGGGATCCTTCAAGAAGCTGCTTGATGAGATTTTGGGATCAATAAGCTACTAACAACCAAACGAGCAAGATGGGCCGAATGGCCTCCTCTCGTTTGTGAATTTTCTTATGTTCTCATGTTCTAAAGGTGTGTCGCTCAGAATGTTGGCTTATCCGTATTGCTGTTAGTCTGGTTTTTCTGGTTACAGCCTTGCTTGTTGTTTATTACCCAAGACAATCTGTACACTCATTTTCATAAGGTTGCGGTTAGAGCAATGCTACACATTTTTTCAGTCGCCCATGCCCCTAGTACACGTTGTTATTTTTATGTAAAAGTACTTGTATCCACTGATAGTGTACCATATAGTAGTCTGCTATATTCTACATATTGAGACATGCATGCTGTCAGACACCAGTAAATAGACTTTGTCTTGAAATTGCCATATGAAACTGGGCCTGTTAATGCTGCCTTGAGGAGTGGTTGTTAGGAGGACCGAGACAACAACTGACTGAAAGGTGTTAAAGTACCGTTGTTATATACGACTATTGTTCTTTGTACATGGGAACCAAAAATATTCCTCTTTTGTAGAATAAGTACAGTGCTTTTATTTTATTTCTAAGGGAGGTTCCCAGCAGGTGCAAAAGTACAATCATACATTTCACTTTGTGTACAAGTTGCTTAACCAGTATCACTGATAAGCAGTTTTGTTCCACTCTAAACAAAGCAGCACCCATAGCATGTGGGACTTTATATTGGGTTCTATGTACATTAGACTACAGCTGCTAGTTAAAGGATATATTTCTCTCTTTACCTATAGATTTAAAAAAGGCATAGGGGCTCCTGTACAATTTAATTTGGCAAAAATGTACATGGCCTTGCTTTCGGGTCAAGTAGAGTGCACTGAACTACAGTCTAATGTAGTAAACAGATAGCAGACAGACATGTTTTGCTGTGAATAGTAACGTGATTCAGCATATTGCAAATCTTATATGTATACAGTACCAGTCAAAAGTTTGAGTACGCTTGCTGGAAACTAGGTTTTTTTCATAATTGACAATGTTTTACGTCGTATACATTTCTGTAAATACTTTAAATGAAAACACATGTTACAATATACAAAACAAAACATAAGGAGTATCAAAGCAATGCTCAAGAAAATTTAAAATTGTCTCTAAATCTTGGATTCCTCAAAATAGCCACCCTTTGCCTTAGTAACAGTCTCACAAACACAAGGCATTCAGTTAACAAGTTTCAGCAGGAAATCACTCGACATGTCTTCCCAGCTCTTCTGCAGCAATTCCCAGATATGTAGGGCACTTGTGGGTAGCTTTGCTTTGACTTCTGCCCAGTTCGTCCCATACAAATTCTATGGGATTGAGGTCTGGAGACTGGGCAGGTCAGGTCATTAGACTAGATAGCCGTGCTGGTTGAGCTTGCCATGGACTTGGTAAAAATGACCAACTCTGTCACCAGCAAAGCAACCCCAGACCATGACACTGCCTCCTCCATGCTTCACAGTGGGAACCACACATGCAGAACTCATGCGCTCACCCTCTCTGCGTCTTACAAATACTCGGCGGTTGGACCAAATATTTCAAATTTGGACTCATCGGTCCATAAGACCAACTTCCACTCCTCAAACATCCAGTTTCTTTGTTTTCTGGCCCAGGCAAGTCTCTTCCTCTTATTCTGCACTCTTAACAATGGTTCCTTTGCAGCATTTCTTCCAGTTAGGCCAGCTTCACGCAATCTCCTCTGAACAGTTAATGTTGAAACATCTGTACTTCTAGTAGCATTTAGCTGAGCTTGTATTTCAGGGTCAGTTAATCACCGGTTTCGCAGACTTGTGACTTGAATGAACTGATTCCGAGGCCACCCTTGGCCTGCCTAACCTTGTTCGGTACTCATGAGTGCCAGTTTCTTCAAATCATTTGATGGTCTTGGCCACAGCAGTTACAGACACTTATGACTTAAAATTTGTGATTGCGATTTGACCTTAATTTCTTAAAGTAATTACAGACTGTCTTTTTTTTCTGCTCCCTTACATTCATGAATGACAAACTTGTGCCTATGCTACCTATATTTATAGTAATCATGGACCCTCACCTGTTAACAATAATTGGTGACAAAAGGTTAATTAGGTAACATGCTAGTTAACTCGGAGAACATCTATCAAAGACACTTTTATACTTAGGCCCGTGTTCTAACACTGTTATACACATTTCAGACTTTTAACTGACTTGGGCTTCAGACTGAAATCCCATTGCTTTGGATGACTATTTCATTGAAATTGACAAGATTTACATTTTCATTTAATAATTAATTTTTTTAATGCAATTCACTTATAATTATCAGCTTATATAAGTACACATCATATAAGGAAATATTAAGTGTTTATAGACAAGTTTATACAGTTAAAAGCATAGATAATCATGAAAAACCTGGTTTCAAGCAGATGTACTCAAACTTTTGACTGGTACTGTGTATGTGTGTGTAATTATATATACACACAGACACACAGACACACACACACACACACACACACACACACACACACACACACACACACACACACACACACACACCTGTTAAGGGGGTTCACAGGAATTCCAGAGTTGCTCTTCAGATCGAATTTCCTGACATAAGATATGTAACTAATTTAAAGGTCTTGTTATAAGCAAGATGCCCATTCATTTTAATCCAACCCATGATATGCTAGTCAATTTTAACAAGGGACCTATGTAACACTGACAAGCCTTATCCAGACAGTATTACATCACCACAGGATATCTGGAGAAAGCTGGTATGACATTTTCAGGAATAAGTCAACTTTGTCCACATACTATATGTAAGGAGATTGCCAGTGACACACAGGGTCTTGGTATGTGTTGAGCTGGGGCTCCAGCAGGCTTTACAGCTGCACAGCTATATTTTTCCTATAGCCCTGTCTGGCTGGATTAGTAAGCTTTCTTGCCATGACACTTGAGTTAGTAGCCACCTTTTTATATGACTTGCTGCCACTTGCCTGTAAGATCTCCCTGCAAAAAGTGCTTGCTGATTTAATATACCAGTAAAACTGACATGACACTGAAACTGTCATTTCTGTTACCCTTCCTAAATTTGAGTTTGTCATGTATATGATCTCTTACTGTTGCAAATCTTTGACGGGTAAAAAGTATCTGAATATATTGAGGATGGTCATATTGCAGTTACTCAAATACTATGCTAACATGTTTTGAGTTAAGGAGTTGCTTTTGAGATCACATTGCCTGTCTTACTTAGATATTGATAGCTATAGATTGCCATTATAGAAGAGCCAACGCCATCTAGTGATCTGCTACTTTGGGTTAAGTTTCCATTTGTTTTTCTGTCAACACACTGCTAAACACTAGGTGGGGCTGGTGCTTACTAATATTAAGACACTAGCTGATCCTACGTGTCTATGGCAGGTGTTTGAACTGAAGAGCAGTAGATTAGTCTGCATGGACTTGGGTCCTATTCTTAACTAATAGCGTTGAGGTGGGACCAAGACTGAATGGTTTTGAATGGCAATAGAACCCCACAACAGGGGTGGTGTGTTAAACAGGTTTCAGAAATCTTTACTAACAAAACCTTGAATCGCTGATCAGGAATTGGAATAGTTAAACAACTTTAACATCACCTGATGGAATTTAACTTCCCTGTATTTGTTTTGGCAAAGTTCGTGAATAAACAAATCTGCTTGCTGTCTTCAGTATCTTTAGTTCCACCTTTTCTTTTCTGATAGCAAGAAGGTTTTGTATTCCTTTTTTTAATTTTATTTAACTGACTTCTGTTTTTGTCTTTTTTCTGTTACTTGGATCATTAGCAAAGATAATATACAATATACCAGTGGTGCACAATTCTGACCTGGAGGGCTGATGTCCCTGCAGGTTTTTATTCCAACTGCACCCTAAAGTACTTTATTGGACTTTATTAGTAGTTAATTCGTCAAATTAACTAAATTAGGGTATGGTTAGAACAAAAACCAGGAGGGACACCGGCCATCCATGACCTGAGTTGTGCACCACTGCAAAGTTGACTTTATCAGGAGTTCAGAAATGACATGGCAAATTAAGCTATAAACAACAGAAATGCTGATTTTACTGGAAATATAATAAAATGTATTTCATTGATTTTACTATAGTGTTAATTTATAACATGTATTTAGTCTGCTATGCTGTACTGGTGCACTGGAATAATTCAACATAACACTGTAAACATACACACTGGAGTTCTGTATGGTAGTGCTACTTTATGGTAGAAATTTACAGTATTGTACTTGCAGTTCAAGTCTATGCACGTTTTCTATCCACATATGTTTCATTTCCACAAGTGATGCATGTTATTTATATTAACTGTCGTGAGAGAATCATCATCATGCTTTGTTCTTAATGACTCATGTTATATTCTGGTATGGACAGTTCAATGTGGTTTCGATAAGCAGGATGTAAGGTTACCAGGTATTAAGCAGGTTTGACTCTATAGTTAGTTTTGTCATGAGTATATTTTACGTGTTGGCAACAGGATAATCGATTTAGTAGAATGTTTAACTTTAATTGTTGGTGACTCAGACATACAAACCATAATAAAAATTAACTCTTAAATAACTGATCTTTTCACTGTAGTTGTGTGGTTTCTTATAGGTTAAGTTTGTTTTGGTGGGGAAATCATTGATTTCTTTCTTTGTTTTTTAACTTTACTGAACATCTCCCAGAAACAGCAAACTGGTAAACAAGAGGACTTTGAATAAGCCCTATTCTAAATGAACTGCAAACCCATCACACCGCATAATTAAATTATTACCACTGCTGCTGTCACTGCTGCTGTATGTTGTCTTTGAATTATTGAACTGGTTATTAAAGGATCAGAAAAAAGTACTTTATAACATAAGGTGCAGATCCTAGTAAGAAGGGCTTATTTAAATGATATGCAAACACTCTTCCCTTTATGTACATTTGAACATTTCTTTCAGGTGTGTATTTGTATAATATTAGGTTTCAGAAGATCTATTTCGAAATGAGCTTTCCCATGAGATGTACTTGCACAGCAGCAGCAAGGGATGATGTTCTTTCAAATTGTTTCTGTTGTATTCACTTCTATGAGCAGTACTTGAACTAAGGAGCACCATAGATGTAGATGGAATTATATGGTTTTTATAGTAAAAATGGACAGAAACATGAATGCTATACAGGGTTTAAATGCAATTGACTGCCTCATGTTGCGCTAAAATTATTTGTCATTTACAATACATCAATATGTCTGTCAAATGTGAAGACATACATTTTTTTGTGGTATAGATTGATATTTCTACAAGCTTATTTGAGACAAAAAAACTATTGCTTTTGTAGAAATACAGCACTTTTTTTATATACAAATCAATAATCCTAAAGCTTATACCAAGATGAGCTACTGAAGGTCCATTTTTTATAGGTACTGTCAATGTAGAGTAGCGTCTCTTGAAGCAATAATTGTTTGAGGGCAGTTCTTATCTTGCGGTCTCATTACTGATTATTGTTTGTCGAATATGAATATCACCCCATAAATAAATCTTTCTTTGTTTTAGGTGTTTATTTGGCACACGGTTGCAAATAATGGATGGATTACTGGACATATAAAAGTGTACACACTGAGCAAACAGCAAAGCCATTCCCAAGGGATCACATTTTTTTTTAAAATGCATGAAACTTGCAGTGCAAAATATTTGGTTAATTCTCAAAATAAATGTTGAAACAGCATACAAAACAGGAAATCGATCTTCTCCAAGTTCAGACTGAAGTAACTTTTACAATTACTTGTAACAGTTGTAACAATCAATCTTTATTTTATATAGGGCCTTTTATAGTGGACAACCATCACAGAGCTCTTTACAAGATGCAGTAACAACAAGAAAATCCATAATACATAAAATACAGTGGAAAGTGCATAATACATGATAGTAGCATAATTCATGAAATGGTAGCAGCAGCACAGCATCTAATAGCAGACATCATGCTTAAAGAGAATGGAAAGCAAGAGAGAACAGGTGGATCTTGAGAGTTGATGTAAATCAAGTGACGGTGGGAGCATCACACACCGTGACACAAGGCCAAAGTTATTTTTTCTGTACATGATTGTGTAAATGAAAAATAGTCAGCACATGCTGATGTGCTCCGCTAAAGGAGGAGAATACCTTCACTGTGATCTAATGTTTTTTTCTTTATTTCCAGGTTCCCTTGTTACTTTGTCTTGCCCATCACGGCAAGTTGTGTGCAGAATTGTGAATGAGATTGATCTAACCATCTCTCTCAACAACTTGTCATTGAACATGTCTGCTTCAGAGCAGAAGTGGCGGAATTACGAGTTCTACATTGGCTTGACCATGGCCATCTTCTCCTCTTTTCTAATTGGAGGCAGTGTCATCCTGAAGAAGAGAGCTCTGCTCAGACTGGCTCAGACAGGAGGCACCCGAGCTGGTAAACCAACATGTTCATTCAGCCACTTTGTAGTGTGCACCTTCCTTTAGCAAACATTCAGCCTTGAACAATGCATTAATGAAAATCACTAACATGAATACAGGATTTTAGATTATAAAGCCTATGGTAGTTCGCTTGTGCTTGTCTGACTCCTTTCCTTCAATATGTTTTTAAATCCATGTTTGCTTTATCCTTTTTCGACTTTGGTTTCTTCTGAAGGTGTTTTCTGTGCCACTTTTAAATGTGATGTGGGTTCTTGATCTTCTCAGATACTGCCCGGTCCCCATTCCGAGTGAACCCACCAGCTTTGGGTGCAGATGTCTGTGGAATATAACTCTGATAAACTTTGACATACCAAATCCATTTTAACAAAATGACAGGCCTGCATAGAAATGTTCTGCTGTCCTTTTTCATGGTTTGCTGCATTCTAAACATTTCTACTTTCTTCCCAAGGTGAGGGAGGTCATGGATACCTGAAGGACTGGATGTGGTGGGCAGGTTTACTGACAAGTAAGTTCCAAATCTGAATAACCAGACTCATCCAAACTCAGTTGTTTAATTGTGGTTCTCCCTGGACACCATGTCAAGTAAGCCCCCTTCCCCTTTTCTGTTTTCAAACAACCCCATGTCAGGTGTAACTCTAACTGCTAGAATTCACACCTCAGGTTGCGGTACTTCCTGATTTAGGGACTGTTTGTGCAAGAGCAATGACAGTTTGTATAACCTGTAATCCATTTTATAGTAGTCTGTTAATAATGGTAAGTCTCTTTAGGGCACTATACTACTGTACTGGTAGTTAAGATCATCCAGAGCCAGTCATAAAACAGTGCTAATTTCTTGGCTTATCTTTTTGTTTTCCAGTGGGTGGTGGTGAAGTTTCGAATTTTGCAGCTTATATCTTTGCACCTGCAACAGTAGTGACTCCACTAGGGGCTCTAAGTGTACTTATAGGGTATGTATTGTTGTTTTATGTCCATGTTCGTCTGTATTTGAATATGTTTCCTGGGGTGGACATTGTTTCAAGCTGGTTCACAACTCTTAAGAGATTTCTTTGAAAACTACACAAGGTTAATGGAATAAATGTTAGCTACAACCAAAATGATCAGCATTATCCACTACAGACTGCATTGCTGTCATATCATCTGTGTGCAGCCTCTACATATTTGAAAGGGAACTGTTTGTTAGCTTTGAAGGTTTAGGGAATTTGTTCATTTTGTACTTGACCGCATGTACATGTTTAAATGTAGGACTTTTTAGCAATTATCCTTTTTTTTTTTCATCTCACAGTGCAATATTGTCTTCCTACTTCCTAAATGAGAAGCTTAACATGCTGGGGAAAATAGGGTGTGTGCTGAGCATTCTGGGAAGCACAATTATGGTGATTCATGCTCCAGAAGAGGAGGAAGTGAAAACTTTGGATGAAATGGCTCAAAAAATTCTGCATCCAGGTGGGTCATTTTCTAAAAGATCAAGTAGTTGTGGGTTCTGTTGCTCCAGTGTTTTCTCTTTTTTCTCTACCTGGCTTAAACCTATTTTGTCTTGTGTTAGCACTGAACAGACTTCATTTACAGTCAATAGAACAGGCTCCATTCAAATCATGTGACAACGTTGCCTGCAAACCGGCTAGCCGACATTCCAAGACTTACTGCACTCTGATGTCACTCAACAGTCAAGTCAATTACTGCCTTCCGATATCACTCGACAGTCAAGTCAATTACTGCCCTCTGACATTACAGGTGTAGTGAGAAAATGTATTGACTACATTTTTATACTTCTAGTGGAAAACTGTTCTGCTTGAGTTGAAAAAGATCGGTAGTGCTTGGGCAACAGTTTCCACTATAACCCTCAGCTGTGTACCCCAAAAGAATCGCAACAACTGAGTTACATCCTTGTGATAGGGCAATTGAAGACTGTATGTTGGCTATGCATGCCATGATACTGGCAGTTTTAATTTGCTGTCCATAACTGTGGAAGGGGGAGCTGCCTCTTACTAACAGATCCTTTTGTTTGTTTTCTACAGGATTCCTCTTTTTTGCCAGCCTCCTATTAGTAGCAAGTTTGGTGCTGATATTTTATTTGTCCCCGCGCTATGGACATACCAACGTCTTGATCTACATCGCTATCTGCTCCTTGATTGGAGCGTTCTCTGTGTCATCTGTCAAAGGACTGGGCATCGCCATAAAGGGCCTGTTTGACAAAAAGCCTGTGTGGAAACACCCTCTTTGCTACATCCTCATCGTCACACTGGTGGCTTCCATTGTCACTCAGGTCAACTACCTCAACAAGGCCTTGGATGTCTTCAACACTTCAGTAGTCTATCCTATCTACTATGTCTTTTTTACCACAGTGGTCCTTTCAACCTCTGTAATTCTCTTCAGAGAGTGGTATTCCATGTTCCTAATTGACATCGTGGGAACGTTATGCGGTTTTCTCACTATTATCACAGGGGTGTTTATGTTGCATGTGTTTAAAGACATGAAGCTCAATATAGATACCTTTCCACAGGTCATTCAGCCAAAACAAGAGGAGCATCCTGTGGCTGAAATCATCAGATTTGATGACAAGCAGATTCTTATCGACAGTATGGAGAACTCTGTGTTTTCTGAACAGAAGCCGAAACTGTTTGTGATCTGCAGTTAAGGGACTGCATGTGTGTGTATATACTGTATATATTTTAATATAGTGATGTTTTTATTAAAGGTTTTTTTTTTTTTTTTAGCCCACGGATAGAGTGCTAGATGAAGTGGCTTGTACTGTTGCAGTATTGAATTAAAGTGAAAAGTAAATATCATGAAATGGAAGATCCAGATTAGGAGCTACCCTTTTTTAACTTTTTTTTTTTAAGTTTGCGCACTGTTTTGGTAGAGTTCTGCATACTGCTTGTGCCATTGGTGGGGGCTAGGCCACCAAGCATCTTGATGTGCAAGAGGAGAAATACTGCACATCTCTGTAAAACCAGTACAGTAGACAACCTCTGTATTGCAGGGCCTGTATTGTTTTAATCTTTCTAGGACCACAGTGTCCCTTGTTCTGTAGAATATTCCTGCTCTTTTGGAAATATGTTGGGCATGCTGACAGTCCCACACAGATAGTTTTCATGTTTAATAAAGAAAAAAAAAAGGCTTGTTTCCCTTTTTTTGACTGGGAGTAGTCCTTGCTTGCACATTCCAGTCACCCAGGACACTTGAAATCAATTCTGAATAATGGCTTTCTTTTCTGTCGAATGATGCGAGAGGATGGTATTGGTGACCAGTTAGGGCAGTGGGATCTGTGTCATGTGATGTATGACAGTAAAACGAGAATAAAAAATCTATTTTGCTTGTGAACAAAAATGATGCCTACCCCTTCTTTTGAGTCAAGTCTTGCCAATGGCAGCGGACAACTTGCATGCAAAATACATTCCAACATTTATGAGTTTTCACATGAAACCTAATGTAAAGATATGGTTAAGAGCACCTATAGAAACCTTAGTAGTCTACTTTTGTAAGTGAATCTGGTACAAGGAATGTGAATTTGAGAATTCTTACTTTCTGATCGAATTGATTTCTCTTGAAATTCTATTTTTTTAAGATCATTGTGTTCAGCCCTTTTGGTGTTCAAACTAGTGTGGCTTGAATTTGAAGGGGAACAATGATGAAATCTGTTCCACAATTGAGAATAATTTTACAGCAAGGTATGATTCCTTTGATGTTTGTTTACTTTACCATGAGATATTTATTGCAGTCCTGCTACAGGGGACTCTATTCAGTGATACTTTACAGTTTAAAACAATTATGTGTGGAAGTATATAATGTTGTTTGAGCTTCATAATTTAGCAGTGGAAGCCAAGCAGATTATTTACTTAATTTGATTTCCATGTTAAACAGGCAATTACAATTGCTGTTATTAACGTGTGTTTTTAAATATAGAAATAATAATACAAAATGGAGACATGACACAACATTTAAGTGCTTCTCTTTGTTTGTTTCTAGGGTACACAAATAAATGCCCTTGGCCTTTTGTGCTGTTCATCTGGCAGCTAGTTCTGGGTGGGCTCTTCATATCTTTGGGTATCACACCACTGGGTTGAGGGTAAAGGTCCTGCAATTTTAAATGTACAAATGTAATGCTCACTGTCGACAAAGGAGGTTGAACTATTTGAAAAAAAAAAAAAAAAAAATGCTTTCAGTAATGTGCTCTAGTGTGACAAACTATTTAAATCACAAACAACGTAATCCAGACTGAAGAAGTACAATATTTTTTTGGTTTGCTTGTGAACTGTGATATTTTAAATTTTATTCACTATGTATATACACAATCTTGCTGTATATCTATGTATTTATTTAAGGTATTTTGATGAGAACTTTTTTCTGGCTTGCTTTAACATTCCAGAATGCTATGAATCATCTGTCTAATAAAGATTATTTTTGATCAACTACTGTGTTTTAAGATCTGTTTTTTGACTGAATGGCTTTGTTCTATTCTGGTCATTTAAACTGAAGTATCTATTTCTACAGTTAATATCCATAAAATTAGGCAGCACTCCTATAATGACCAAACATGCAAGTACATATTAACAAGGTGTTCCGTGTAAACCGCTTCAATGGTAAGTATAACTCCCAAGTTTCATGTGTTAACGCCTCCCATTGTTTTAATGGAACCAGATGGAAAATGAACCTGTTAAATCTTACCCAAAGACAGTACATACCATTCTGTCACAGGATAACAGGTACAACGAGAGGGGTTTATCTCTCCTTGTATCTTATAAAACCTTTTTTTTTCCTGCCATTCACATCCTGGTTTTTAGATTTGCATTTCATCTGAATAGTTCCTATAAGGTTCCTATAAGATTCCCCTGAAATGTAAAATGAATGGACTGCCCATATACATACTAACAATAGTTGAAGCAAACGTTGGCATGTTGCCCTTCTTCTTTTTCATATTTAACTCATTTTATACTGTAGCGCCTTCTAGTGGAACCTGCTAATAGTGTACCAACAAACTTACTTTGCCACAGCTGTTGTAACAAAAACTGAACCCAGTTGTGAACTGCTTCACAGTAACTGTTCCTCTGTCATTAAATCAGTTCTTCATGTTGCCTGAAATAACATTCCCACCTGAAAATTAAAGCAACTGAAGTGGGCATTTGAAATAATATTGATTGGTTTTCTAGAACCCAGTAGGTATAGAAAAAGGTACATGTTTATAGCAATTGCATGAATATAGGAGTGCATACAACAATTCTGAATCCTGACTTTAGGAAGTTATAGTACACCTAAACAGACATGGGTCTATAAGAAGGCAATAAGATATTTACAATGGAAAACCTTTAATACCGCTTCAACAGGGTTCTATTTTCAGAAATGAACTTGTCTATTTTCACATTTATTGTTTCCATGTTTATAGAATCTCTGTAAGCCCACTTACAATTCAGTTTTGCTAATTTAAAGATAATTTATGCATTTTTTAATTTTTTTTTTAAGTTCACACCATTTAAAAAAAAAAAAAACTTCAATATGTTGTTTAGCATTATAAGATGTGATCAGTACTAAAAACATGATATTGTTTAAAGATGGTACTCGCATTCAATTAGGAAATATGAACTTTCAAGTACTGGAACTAGTAGAAACCAGACCTGCACTGCAACATTGTATGTGCCAATATAAGCTATTGCATCAGTTGCATGTTACACAATTAAAATGTTGATCTATTTTTATGTATCGGTTGATGATGACTTCAATATTGTAAAACTAAAATGCACATTTGCAAAAACTTTATGAATTATTGGTGCTGCTTAAGAATAGCTAGCAAATTACAAAATAGCAAATGTCAATATTATCTCAGCAATGTTTTGTTGATATTGACTCTCGGTTTGGGTTGTTGTCTGTGACACTGAAAACATTTCAAATGAGTGATTATGCAATTAAGAGATCATATGCTATTTTAAGACTGCATTTTTGTTAAGGTACATATAATTGTTTGCAATTATAAGAGTCTCTCTGCTTCAAGCTGTAGCTATCCCTCAATACATCTACACTACATGGCATCTTCAGCCTCCTATCCTATTTATAAGAAATCAGACTTGCTGTCAGTCCAATTTGTTTACATTACCAATATGGATTTTTAAAATCGAGACATTACAACTTTAACTGTAATATTGTTATAACGTGCTTTGTTCCCTATTTGTAGATGTTTATCACTGTTTCCTTATTAATAACTGATTATTGTATCATTCCTGCCACATTGGAAATTATATACTAGTTCAGATGTAGCCAGAGCCATTTCCCTTTAACATAGAGGACTACATTTACACACAGATACACGATATATACATCTCGTGTGCTATTTCTCCTTTTCTTATGTTCAATAAATATTTAAGCGGAACAACTAACTATTCTGATAGAAAAAAAACAATCTAATTGCCAAAGAAGAATCTGCTTGACACTGACATCCTGCCTGCAATATATATATATATATATATATATATATATATATAATATATATATATATATATATATATATATATATATATATATATACATACAGTGGCTTGCAAAAGTATTCAGACCCCTGACCAATTCTCTCATATTACTTAATTACAAATGGTACATTGAAATTTCGTTTGTTTGATATTTTATTTTTAAACACTGAAACTCAGAATCAATTATTGTAAGGTGACATTGGTTTTATGTTGGGAAATATTTTTAAGAAAAATAAAAAACTGAAATATCTTGCTTGCATAAGTATTCAACCCCTGTGCTGTGGAAGCTCCCAGTTTTCACCGATGAAAGAAATTGCCCAAAGGAGGACACAATTACCTTACCATTGGCCTCCACCTGTGAACCATTAAAGTTGCTGTCACATTTTCTGGATAAAAACCCCACTGTTGAAGGATCATTGGTAAGGCTGTGAATCTGAAGGAAAATGAAGACCAAACAGCATTCTACAGAAGTTAGAGATAAAGTAATACAAATGCATAGACTAGGGAAAGGGTACAAAATAATATCCAAGTGTTTGGATATCCCAGTGAGCACAGTTGGATCAATAATCAGGAAGAGGCAGCTGCATCACACCACCCAGGCACTGCCAAGAAAAGACTGTCCCTCAAAACTCAGCTCTCAAACAAGAAGGAGACTTGTGAGAGAAGCCACAGAGAGGCCAACAATCACTTTGAAGGAGCTACAGAGTTCAGTGGCTGGGAGTGGAGTAATGGTGCACCAGTCAACTATATCAAGAGCGCTGCATAACACTGGCCTGTATGGGAGGGTGGCAAGAAAGAAGCTGTTACTCAAAAAGTACCATCTGAAAGCACGTCTGGAGTTTGCCAGAAAGCGTGAGAGTGACCCAGCTGTAATATGCAAAAAGTTTTTGTGGTCAGATGAGACGAAGATAGAGCTTTTTGGCTAAAACTCAAAGTGCTATGTGTGGCGCAAACTTAACACTGCCCATTCCTCAAGACACACCATCCCTACAGTGACGTATGGTTGTGGCAGCATCATGCTTTTCATCAGCAGGCTGGGCATCTTGTTACAATTGAAGGAAGAATGGATGGGGCAAAATACAGGAAAATATTGCAAGAGAATCTGCTTCAGTCTGCTAAAAAACTGAAGCTTGGGAGGAAATTGCGGTCCACAAGCGTTGTCCAACCAACCTGAACAACCTGGAGCAAATCTGCCAAGAGGAATGGGCCAAAATCACTCCGACACTGTGTGCAAAGCTGGTACATACTTACCCCAAAAGACTTAAAGCTGTTATTGCAGCGAAAGGTGGTTCTACCAAATATTAATCTGTGGGGGTTGAATACTTATGCAAGCAAGAAATTTCAGTTTTTTTATTTTTCTTAAAAATATTTCCCAACATAAAACCAATGTCACCTTACAATAACTGATTTTGAGTTTAAGTGTTTTAAAATAAAGTATCGAACAGAACGAAATTTCAATGTACCATTTGTAATTCAGTAATATGAGAGAATTGGTCAGGGGTCTGATTACTTTTACAAGCCACTGTATAAAATCCTAAAAAAACCTACTTTTTTTTGGTTTGTTGAGAATGTTCAGCAAGACTTTATATGCGCCCTCCCATTGGCTTTAACGTTCGCCCATCTACTAAATCGACTACAATTGGTTAGACCTTTCCAGACTCGTCATGCTGTCCAATTGGTTGAATGAAGCAATTTTGAAGTCAAAGTTCCGGCTGCACAGTTTGAATTTTTTGTAAGAGACTGGATTTGTTTCGTTAGAAGGAGGTGTTGTACGTCTAGATTATATTGTATATTATTTTTCTGGAAGATAAGAGGCCATTTAAAATTAATTAAATATAAAGGTCGAAGACTTTTCAGTATGTCTTTTCCCAGGGCTCCGCTAAAGAGATTTAACGAACAAGTTAGTAAGTAAAAACAACCTGACATTGTTTGTGAAAGCAATGGGAAGTATAGTGGGAGTATAGTATATATATATATATATATATATATATATATATATATATATATATATATATATATATATATATATATATATATATATTAAATAATATTGATCCATTCGTAAGCAAATTTGTATTACGATTTAACTTGGTTTTTGAGTAGGAAAATAATCATATTTTACGACGAACGATACAATTTTATCAGAATGGTTACAACTGTAGGGAATTGCTGGCAAATTATGATAACATGTTACAATTTAAACTGGTGATACCGCAGACTTTCCTTAGATGTATAGTATGATCATCAGTTAAAATTAACTCTAACTGTTGCAGTGTTTGTATGGCTGGTTGTAGTCATTGTCTCTACTTTACGTCTAAAGAATAACTTAAGTGCAAACTGCAGTAAAAAGTAATACTGTTTGTTTACGTGGTTTTCGTTATAGTCTGTATGCACACGCAGTTTGACTGTAACCGGAATTAGAGGATCGTCTATTTTTTTCTGTTTGTTGCTATAATTTCCAAGTTTTGCTAAGTGAATAGTTCAGAAGATGTATTGCACTGAACTCACTCTGATTACAGGCTGTGCTCCCCCACCTGGAAGCTATGACGTTAAAATTACAGACGCTGGATCAAAAGGCCCAGTGTCCTTTGAAAAGTCTGATCGGTTTAGAAAAAAGAAAGGTGAGTTGGGTCTGAATCGTACAGAAGTTGGTACACAACCATTTGATGCTGGACACAATTGTGCACCTGTTTATTCAATGAGGGACGTAAAATGAACAGTGTCGTTTTACATGTAGTCAAGAGGGTTAACACTATTGGAATGATGGGGAATAAACGATGCATTATTTCCTGGCGCAACAGCAAGTTAAAAAATCAGCTGAAGATACTTTGGGATTAGTTTTAGAAATTATTACCTTTTCCCTTAACTGTTCTGAGGCGTTCTCCAACCCTGGATGGACTAACAGATTTTTCTTGTAATTTTTTTCTTCTTATCTATGATTAAATCCACCTACTGACACTTTCTTTTTCTAGTTTCAGATGCTGACATTGAAAACGAGATGCTATCGCCAGGAAGCATCCGCAGGACCCTGTCCAATGGAAACCTAGTAAGTACTGTACTATTTATTTATTTAATTTTTTATTTTACCATTCATACTTGATGGTGGTAAACTTACGTTTTAAAAATGATAGCATTCATGTGGAAATGTGTAACCTGAACCTTTCATGCAATTGCCTTATTTGAAAATTGTTCTGTTTAGGTAACTCGGTCAAGCCAAAACGGAGACAAGGATACAGTCATTTTTAAAGAGTTGAAACGTCAAAAAGCGCTGGAGAGGGAGGTATGTCAATATATAAATTGTTTTTGTGTAATGAAAAAGCGAATGACTACGCTGATATTACAGTATGCAGCCCTTTAGGTTACAAATGTTATATGCTGTCCTTATTTTTCTGAAATGCTCAAGTAGCTCTATTTTATTTTAACAACTGGATCATGTGTCAGGATTTGAAGTTATGTAAACACTAACACCTGAGTCTGTTTACTGTTTTTAGGGCTGCCCATTCATTGTGTTTAATGCATGTTACAGCTAATAGCCTGATGTGGAGTTCTAATTTCTATACCAATACTTGTGCATGTGATACCAGTCATACACTTTGCTTTGACAGTCATTCACCTGACTGTCTGTAACCTGCATTTCCTGTGCAGATTTGTTTGCTAATTCAGCAGCGAGGAGATCAAGACAAGAAGATTCAGGCATTAGAAGAGGAGTTAAGAAAGGTGGATGCGAAGTTGGTGGTAGCTGTGCGAGAGAAAACTGGTCTTGCTGCAAGCACTGCTTCTCTTGAGAGGCAACTTGGAGATTTGAAAAGAGCAAATGATCGTCTGAAAACCAAGGTAGAGTAGTTGTTGAATTGCTATCTGTGTTAGAATTGGGGAATGATTTTAAGAATGAATTACAGGGCAAAGATAATAAATAAGTGCTTTGCTAAAACTGCATCTAGTTTTATGTGGATATTAAAATAGGAAAAGGCCTTACTCTGTTGAGCTAACACAGTATTTCATAACTTTGAAACTAAAATACAAAACCTTAAGATTAAACCAGGGAGAATTCTCTAGTGAGTTCTTGCCCATTTTATTAATTCATTTTTTTTATCTTGTGCATAAATAAGTGTGCTATTATTATTATTATTATTATTGTTGTTATTATTATTAATCTATTAACTACCCATTCCTAACTAAACAGTTTTCCGAGGATGGCACAAACAAGAAATTGAGTGGGCTCTTATTGGAATTATCAGAAGCAAAGAATAAGGAGGATACAAAAGATAAGGTGAGAATTTGTGTATCCGAACAGGCCAGTTACTGTTGCAGAATATCAACGGATTATATTTCTGCAACGTACAAGCTCTGTAATGTGTTGTCATTTCATTAAGTAGTTGTCGTAAGTATTTAAGGAGTGAATTTACCCTATTGGTTAATATTTTAAACAATTAAGAAATGTCTGACAGTGTACTTTAAATTCTAGGAGCTCAGCTATATGCAGATCACATTGGAAGGACAACTCCAGATCCTGCAAGCTGATTTGGATGCCTCCAAAGCTGAGCTGGCTGCAATGCAAGACAGGAACAAGTCCCTGGGTAAGCCTTTAAAAATTTAGTATGGAATAAAGGAAACTGGTTCAGTTCTGCATATTTTGTCTGAAATAGGAAGCAACAATAAATGAGTCTTCACCCAAACACTGATAACCTTTTTTGAAATGTGAATGTAATGGTATGCAATGTTAGTGGGTGTTGATGGAGATGAAAGTATATCATTGTATGTTCTTAATGACAAATAAGCAGCTTTGTTTTACCTGCAAATAAGGAGTTAAAACTAGCCTGTTGAATGTCTTCCGCTGTTTTTGTCTTTGTGTAAGTATTGTGTTATTGACAACAAACACAATCCTTACCTTAAACTTGTTTTCTTTCAGCGGAGTTGCAGCAGCAGACAACATTACAAAATGAAGAACTTGAAAATGAAGTTGACGAACTGCAATGTAAGAATTTGACTAGTTTTCAGGTTTACCTCGTGTATAGTGTTAGATACCCCATAAAGGTAATAACCATGTATTCACGTTGCTGAAACCTGTATGATTTGTGTTTCAGCCCAGATACAGGAGTCACGTGAAGAGTACAAGGTGTTGCAGGGCCATCTGGATGCCACTAATGCAAACTTTCAGGTGTGTCTGCAGATTTAAATCTGGCATTTACTGTTTATATGAAAGGTCTTGGATTATCCTGCATGCTCCATTGATGGTCAGGTTGTGGAACCACACCCAATACACAACGCTTCTTAGTTTTGGTGGGTAAACAGAGGCGATTCCTAGGTGAATGGGTTGAGGGGTGTGAACAGAGCACGCGTTGTAACTTGTTATACTATTGATCTGTGTACGTAATTTAAAATACAAATGACCCTCTGCACACGCAACAGATTGCAGTTTTGCATCTTCTGGTTTGCCACAGTGTTGTGACATTTTATTGCTACTTGTATAACCAGTTTTTTTTTTTTTTTTTTTTTTTTTTATCCTTGTATTCCAGAACCTGCATTTTGAATTTATATCCAAGGAAAAGGAATACGAGACTCAAGTTAAACTGATGTCGGCTGAAGCAGAGAAAAAGCACAGGGTGCCTAACTTTTGAAATTTATAGTTGTCACCTGTAATTTGTTTGTGGTGACATTCCTTGTTTTCTCAACATATCTGTATTGTTGCATTTTAGGAAATGTCTGCCACAAAAGAACAATCTGAGAAGCAACTTATTGAAGCTCGGAACCATTTAAAGCTGTTGACTGATGAAGTGGAACATCTTCAAAAACACCTGTAGGTGGTTCATTTGTTTTTAAAATTGTTTTTGGGAAACATGGATGTCGTAGCTTTGAAATGGCTCAATTTGACTTTGTATTTATAATTGTAGATGAATATTCAGACCTGTAATCTGGACATTGTTGCTAAATAATTTGACTTAATTTTAATTTATTCTGTAGGCAATCCACAAATGTAATGTGAGTTTGCTGTTGTACCAAGTAATACTATTATACACTTGATATAGTAAGGGTGCATACTTCTGGTTATTGTAAAAAGCACAGATGTGTTCTAAGATTAGTGTCTGTATATAATTGTTCCATTTTAGATCTGCAGCAGAACAAGACAAAGAGAAGTTGGTGCTGGCACAAACTGAAAGTGAAAAAAAGCTGTCTGACTGCTTGACAGAACTAAGGTAAACCATTCAATTTTCATCACTATTCACATACCAAGTCCACAAATACTAACTTAACTGCTGGCAAACAGGACCTTGTTGTTTTATTAGTTTTGCTATGTATTAACAAATAATTAAGTTGGTAAAGGTAGTAATGAGCCATTACAGATAAAATAAATCCTGATTGGAAGCAAATATTCAGAGGACACATTTAATGATATGCAACCCTGGGTCAAAAAGGTGTTGTGTTGAGCTGTGTGGGCAACAGTAAAATTTACACTTTTTTTTTTCTTTTTTTGCTCTCCAGCCAATTGCATGAACAGATAGAGAAGTGTAAACAAGATCTGAGTGAGTCAGAAGGCAGAGTGGGGGAGAAAGAAAAGGAAGTCGTAACCCTGAAGGACCACCTTAAGAACAAGGATGAGGAACTGAGCCAACAGATCAGATACTTGGATGACAAATACTAGCAGCTTGAAAAAGAGAAAGGTAAGGTGGTCGCCCATGGCATAAGCCATGTTATCGTGTGATGTCCTAATTAATTCACAGACAGACTAAATTGTAATTGTGCATTGCTAGTGCCTGCTTACCACTGGTATCTTGTTTTGAAGAGAAACCTAGCAAACAATTTGATTGCCTCCCAGAGCATTTGGATTATTCTGGGTAGTTTTATTTTGCTCTTGCGGAGACCTAGGTCTTATTTGTCTAAACTCTACGTTATTTTCTTAGTTCCTATGTACACTACATACCTTTTAGCATTCTGCTTGGCTCTTCCTAACTGTCATTGGATAACCCAAATGCAAATGTTGTAGGTAAGGTGGAAGAAGAAAGCAAAAGGAGAGAAGTGGGTTTAACTTCAGAATTGAACTCCCTGAAGGAAAATATAAATGAGAAGGATAAAGGACACCAAAAGCTTCAAGAAGCACATGCAGAACTCACTGAAGTCATTAATAGGGAGAAGGTAAGGGTACAAATTATTGTTCCAAATGTTCTGTCTTGCTGTGCTTAGAAGCATATAAGGAGCATATGTCTTGCAAGAAATAAAATAACCAACTTTTTTTTTTTTTTGCTTGTGCTTTAAGACACTTCAAACAGAAACGTATGGTGGCAAATGTCTTGTTTTGAAACAAAACCCTGTGTGTTGATTTAGTATAACATTCAACAATATCTGTGCTAATGCTCTGCATGTTTCCCAGGAGCTGTTGGTGAAGCTGCAGGAGGAGACACTGGACGAGCGCCTTCAGCTAGAGGGAGAGCTGGAGGAGGCGCTGGAAGAGCTCAACCAGCTTGAGATGAAGGAGCTGCAGGCAATGGAAATGATTCGCCACCTAGAGGAAGAGAATAAGCAAAGAGACCAAGAGATCCTTCAACTGCAAGCCCAATTAAATGGGTACTGCATGTTTCATTTGTGAAAAGTGCTGCAACGAAGAACTTTATTGGTTTAATTGCAAGCAACTAAATGTGTATTCCTCCATAAAGCACTGTTACACCAAATAGTTCAGTGCATCTGATGCATTTCTGGGAAGCATGTCAACTTTATTTAGTACTTTGTGTTGGGACTTTTAGACGTGTAATGTGCGTTCATGAACCAGTGTAATTTTTTCAACATACTAATGGTTTGGTGAAAAGGAAAGTGCACAGATTATCTGAAATGGTTATCCAAATTGTACTGTCCTGTTTTTGTATTTAGAAATGTATTATTGATGTGTCAAATGGATAAACTCTTAATACACTGCCATCATCTGGGTTTTTTTAGAAAGAATGAAGAGTTGGAGAGGATGAACAAGACTCTCAGCATAGATGTTACCAAACTGAAAGAAGAGCACAGCAGTTCGTTAAGGAAGATTGGAGAGATGGCAACAGAGCTTGAAAGGTAAACATGCCTTTGATTCAATAAACTGATGTTCACCAACGCATTCAAAAATGTGTTTGTTTGAAAACGAAAAGAAAAAAATCTTAGTCAGAATTGAAGTAAAATAGACTTTAGCAAAGCTCTGTATTAAAAAATAAGTGCACTGATTACACTTGTCTCAAATGACCCTATCTTTAAGTATTGGTTTTGTGAATTGCTTATCCTTTACAATAAACTGCATCAGCTATGTTTTCAAAACTTTTGGATCTGGGTGTGTGGTGGTGGAGTGTAATAGTGATTGTAATCTATACTGCTTCTGTCTGACATATTTAATGCTTTAGTTCAGTTTGTGAGATTTAACCCTGAAAATATATTTTCCTAGCAACAGAGTGTCGATGGCTGAAGAGATTGAATGCCTTACAACTAAAAATGCAGCTCTTCAAGAGGAGATCATCCAGGTCAAACAACAGTTTGTTGAAGAGCAAAAACAACTTGCAGAAACACAGCAGTCCAAAGAAAAAGCAAAGGAAGAATATGCCAGGTACTAAATTAGTTAGAATTTTTATCCCCCCCCCCCCCCCCCCATTCAAGCCGATGGGCCTGTCTGGGTAAACTAAAACATACCTTATAGACTATCGGCACTTGGGTTTAATTTTATGAAGTATGGTGCATTAGAGTTTAATCTTGCTCTCTAGTATAACATGGTTTTCTATATCTATATGTTGAATGCAATTTGAGTAGTTGTCACTGACAGTTGTATAGGATTACCTGTCTAACAACTAACTCACAATTTGTATGGCTTTCATCAGCAGGTGTATATTACTGCACATACCTGAGCTGTCACTTTATTTTTTTAAAGTAGGGTACTGTTTTTTTTTTCTGTAGGATGTTGTTGGATGCCCAGACAAAACTTGCCCAGAAAGAATCTGAGTTAAGAAAAACAGAACAATCTTACACTGTGGAATTAACCAAACTTCAGGACAGGATAGAAAGTGAAAGACAAGAGTACCAGGAGCAGCTGAAAAAGATTGAATGTCAAAGGTATATGATCGGCAGAGTATATATTTTACGGCATACATCTACAGTTACAATAAGAAGTCTTAACAAGGTATTTTCTATACTTGATAAGCCTTGTTAGTTTGTCTACATTTGTTGCAAGTGTTCTTTAGTGCATTTATGACTGAAAGCTGAATGAGCAATTAAGTAGTTGTACCAATATCTTAAGGAGCATATTTAAAAACAAATGTTTAGTGCTGCAATATGACCACCCACTAGCTTGACAAACTTTTAAGTGAACACAGTTGTTATATGAATATTGTTGTTAGTGTAGTAAGGCATACAAAATACCAGAACAGCCCTGAGTGTAGAGTTATGGGTGATCAACTTGTATTGTGCTGTACGTATACTGTAAATACATAGCAGAAACTAAAGGCGGTGTGTGTGTGCTTGCCAGCAAACACGTTGTGGATGAAGTTGAACTCTTGGAACTAAAAACTGAAGTCAAGAAATGGAGAACACTGTATGAAGAATTATACAGCAAGGTCAAGCCTTTCCAGGTGAGTGGATAACTCTGAGATATCCAGCAGTTCCCTTTTGAGCACACTAAAGAATCCTATAACTATATTCTTTTTCTAATTAGTCATGGTAGTAAACCTTGTATTCAAGGATGGCACAATTTTGGTTAATTTGTTTCCATGTCAATAAAACAGTATGCTTTAGGTTGAGTTAAAATTATTTGCCGATTTAAACAAGTTGAAGGGGGCTAATGTGCAATTTCTGTATTTTATTTTAGCAACAACTCGATGCATATGAGGCAGAGAAAAATGCCCTTCTGAATGAACACGGAGCTGCTCAGGTGGAGCTGAATAATATTAGTGATGCTTATGCTAAACTGCTGGGCCATCAGAACCATAAACAGAAAATTAAACATGTTGTGAAACTAAAAGAACAAAACTACATTCTGAAACAGGTATGGGGCATTGTGTACTGGCTAATTTTAAGTATGTGATTAGCGCAGGGCTAGAAGTTAACTTTGATGCAGTAATAAGGATTTGTTACCTGCTGGAAAGTAGGTAGTGAAATGGTCTAAGTAGCGGTTTATTTGACTAATAATTTATATATAAAAATAATTGGGGTAAAAAAAACACCTACCTACTGTTTTAAATAGACTGAATATTGCAAACTGTCACATAGTAGGCCTATAATTTAAATCAAAGTATTTATTAAGATCACCTTTTGCTCAACTAAGAAATGGAACTAATGCAATTCCTTGTCAATTTAGTTTGTTTTACAAGAATGCAACCATATCTGTCATGTAAGAATTAGATATGCCATCAGTACAGTTCACCAGGTTATGTTTCATTGTTGCAAGTTAAGTGGTGCGAAATTATCCTTTTATGTATCATTTGTTGACTTGAGATTTCGGTAACTAACAAATCATACACACCTATAGACGGCGATGGCTTTTTTTTTTAAAATAAGACTGCCACGTTACCATTGAATCCTGCATTATGTGACCTTTATAAATTATAAAGTTACAACCACAACCAAGCTGTTTTGACAATGAAAGCTAATTCCAGCACGGTATCGCTACATTTGACTCATGTAACATGTTACACTAACTGGTTTGTTCATAAATATGTATGCTCGCACCCTACCTTTTCCCTGCATTTTCAAATGATGTATAATTTTGAAGTAAGCAGCAATAACAGAATAAGGGATCTAAAACCAAGATTGACGCTGGGTTCGTTTTATTAAACAGTGACATTAGTTTGCTATGTGTGTAAGTTAGTTTGATGGTGCAACATATATAATATGAACATTTTATGTTAAAGCGCACATTTTAATAGTTAAACAGAAATATGCAAGGTAGCGATCTATTAGAAAAGAAAACAGATAAATGAATGCACCTCAAGATTGTATTTCTCTTATTTGTACTGATAAAACAAGGAAGCCATTGCATGGATCACGGTAACCTTAAAGCTAGCTTATTTGCTCCCTTTTTTTTGTCAGAATTTTGAAGAAATAATTATCTATCTGGTTCATTTTTAGCATGTAAAACCAGGATTAACATTATAACAAAACTGGAGCCGCCATTCTCCATGAAAAGGTTACATTTTTAGCATTTTATAGACCCTGAATAAACCTAATATCCTGTTAGGTCATTGCCTGTTATCTTACAGAATTGTAATGTGTAATGGTTATTTAATTTTACTTTTGGTCTATAAAATAAACTTGATACCTTGAAATTGTATCCATGTACTGGTACTGTAGGTGTTTGTACTCCACTGTCCAATGCTATTGCGCATATCTACATGGGCTGGTAAAAACCTCAGTCATCTCCAAATCGGGAAGCTTTATTAGAAATGGTTTCCCACTTTTATGAAAGGTACTAAATGTACGTGTTTTAACAAAACTAAAGCCCCTTTCACACTGGCACATCTACCCGGGTCATCCTTGTAGTGTGAAACCACATACATGGGTCATACCCTGGTCGCAGCAACCCACCTCCCAGGATGTGGGTTGACATGATTTGACCCAGGTTGAGCGAGACAAAATGCATGACGGCCGTTCGTGAGCCGACGCAATAACAAACAGGGTTTTGTTTAACTTTGTTTATTGTTTGTTTATGTTGTGTTTTTTTAAATTGGGTACAATACCTGCAAATTTGTAATATTTTTAAATTAAAAGATGCTGGCGCAAATATCGTTTGACAGTGGATCGTGCTGTCATCGGCTTATTTAAAAAACCTGATTATGTATAATTGGCAGTCCTTGCTTGAATTGAACCAGACCTTCGTTTTGTACAAACTAAGACCGTGGTCAAAGTTGGTTGAGTGTTGTAAATGAGCTTGTGTACACATTAATCTTTATTGGACCAACTTGGGTGTCAAATAGAAATGTAGATTCAATACTGAAAAGTGTACGAACACGACCAAATCTAAAATGTGTAATTTTTTAAAATTTAGCTTAAAATGTTGCAACGCTAGAAGCATACCGGTGCATTTAGTCCATTAGATTTTTAGTGTTTTATAACTGCTTTGTCTCCTATACATAGGAAGTCGCAAAACTGCAGGGTCAGTTATCCAAAAATTTAAAGGAACATCCGGTCCAGCCTTGTAGTAGGTTTGATCCATCTAAAGCATTTAAACATGGCGGCAAGGAGAATGCTCAGCCGGAAAGCCCTCTTGGAAGGTAAACTTTCTTCAACTCCTGTATTCTATTGTAGCACAAGTACCCTTAAATTAGAAGTGTTTGTTTTTCCCACTACTGCAAACGTCTGCAACTCGAGTGATTTTTATTTCCTTGCTGTCTGTCTTCTAGGAAACCTCAGATGACTCGCCAGTAAGTTGTACCTGCTTGATGAAGAAGCACAAATGAAGCTGTTTTGTTTTGAACAATCATCAATGTTTTTACTACTTCACCAAGGGAAGCAAGAAATGTATATAAGTAAAATAAACTATAATGGGGTTTTTGCTGCTTTAGGGTTTTTAACTTGGTTAGGTTATTTGTTTCTGACTTTTTGGGGTTTGCTATCCTTAGCCCTGTATAAAATGCTATTGTGTGTTGGCTGTAAAACTTAATTGTGTAAGAGAACTGTTATACTGTCACACGTTAGTTTGTACTACTTTTATAAACACGACTGCCTATTTTACTAATTTTAGATTAGAAGACACCAAATACTTAGTATCTTGTATTTATCAAGTTACAGTGTTTGTACACAACCTCATTTATTGTTGCACAGCCTGTTCAGGAATAGGGTCACTATACCCTTTTGATATGGCTGCTGTAGTGAGGATATGGTTTTTTGGCTTCAGGCCATGTTAATGATGGAAACCTACATTGAATGGTTTCATATTTGGTTCTATATTCTCTAATTTTTATAGTGGCATAATTTGTTATAGCCTAATCTCTGCTGACAATTTCACATTCACTCTATTTAATAATAACTTACCTCCTTAGCTGCTGTGGCTGCCACATGTACATTTAGGTAACTTTGTTTTGAAATGAGGTATATCCACACACTTTTAAAGTTCATTTTATTGCTTTCAAATTCTTCAATCTAAATAAACATGTTTGGCACATACCTTTTATAAATTATATTTCTTAGTGCATGCAAATTGGATTGATTTTTATTATTTCATTTCAAATTTACTTTTTAGTTTTAGTCAACGATAGTATATTGCAACATTTAAAATAAATGAAACTTCCACATTTGTAAAGTGATGATTTTGCATGTACTATAGAGTTGTGCTGAATTGGAGATGGGTTATGTGGATACATGGGTATGGTAACTAAAGGCTTTTCTGTTTATTGGCTAAGTAGAGTAAGACTCAGGATGCCACACTACTTTCCTAAACATCGTTTATTGCTGCATCGGTTTTAAATATTTGGAGATCATACCAGCCGTGAGAACAGATCCGGTCGTATAGCTCAATAAAATTCAGTCAAAAATCTAAAGAAACTTTTTGTCAAATCGTTTGCTTATTGTCCACAAAACAAGAGCTTTATTGCCAGGTTTAAATACATTCAAACATAATTTAGAGCAGTTTTTATTTGCTAACCCATGTGCAATTTGAGCCGTGACAGAACAAACACTACCTACCTACCTTGCAACATAACAAACTTAACCATTGTTTTGCGGGGGTGAGAAGAAACCGTACCCTTCAATTTTAAAAGGACGCTTCTCCTAACGCAATCGGTCACTTTCATGATCCCTGCTGTGTATGTACAGTGTAGTTACAAAAGAACATTTTCTTGAGGCGAGTTTCTTTAAAAAAAAAAAAAAAAAAAAATTGCCTCCCAGAAAATGCCAACATTGCTCCAGGAATTAGGCCAGGTAAGATATGATTATTGGTGTGTGTAAATGCGAAAAAATGATATCCTGTGTGTAAAACGGTGAGGAAAAGAATGGAGGAATGGAGGCGATGAGGCAGTAGAGTGGATGCACATATTGCAGGGTGTCATTACCGATAAACATGCAGTGCTGGATAGTGTTTTTTTTTTTTTTTTTTTAAATAAAGTTGCAGGTATCTACTGACGAGACAAAATGAGAGATATATGAGTAAATAGAAAGTAGCTAAATAAATATCGTGGTTTATAATCACTCAATAGGTACCGCAAATACACATCCCAAATGTATTGAGCATCTGTTCTTTGTGTGATCTGTATTTTTCTATCCATGGTGTTAATAATACGTCACCTGTTCGTTTTATAAATTGTCATGCAAATTTAAGTCGTTTTCCTTACTTGCAATTCGTACTTCCGCATTAAGCTATAGGTATAGCAATTTCCGGTGAGCGTAAGTTGTTTGTTGTTACTACCGCTGTGCGTCACTGCGTATATATATAATATATATATATTATATATATAATATATATATATATATATATAGATATATATATAATAATTTATTTCAGACAATTAAGACCATGATTTATTATGAAACAATCGTCAAGCATAATTATATAGTTTTTGCTCCAAGAGCCAGTGTGTTTAGTTAGTGTGAATTTATCTATTCGAATATTTTTCAGCCAAATTTTCCTCGTCTCTTCATGCACGAGAAATGAAAGAAAACTTACTGTTGAGCTGTACGCTGTCCTTAGCAAGGTGCCACCAAATGTTCCTGTCAGGCCACAGCACTCTGATTGGTTATCATATTATTGTTAATAAAACGATGAATAATCCTTTCCCAACACCGAAACCCCAAACCTAAGGTCAGTATCCTTTACACATCTAAAGTAGTTAATGTTTAGCAGTGAATAAGCGTTTTTGTTACTTTAAAAAAAAAAAAAAAACAATCTCTCAAACAAGTACAAAAAACATTTAAAAACTGTTCAATACAGCAAAGGAAAATATGTAAACAGAATTTCAAAAAACCGCTCATTCGACGGAAACTAAGATACAGTACCAGTATCCTGAAATGTGACGTCACTTGGTGCGCAGATGTCGTTCTGCGCAGATTCTCTGCAGAATCTGACCAATTTAGCCAATGATCTTCTAAGAATGATTTCCGTGGACTCGCCCATTGGCTAAATTGGTCAGATTCTGTACAGAATCGAACGCAGTGTGTACGCTTTAGGAACATAGCACCCGGAAACAGCCACTTCTGACTAAGAGTCCTGATTGAGCCGGTGGTGGGGAATTTATGAACCCGTCAATGATTATTCCAAAGGCAGAGATGGGAGGGAGGGAGAAAGAATTGAAAATACATTTTAATCCAGGTCACGTGGAAGTTGTAGAGGTAAGATTCATGCTCAGGTAATGATATATGTCACTCGTGTAATATGCGTATAATTTCGGGTACAATAATTGTTTAGGCCTATATACGTGTACTTTCAAGAAGGGTATTTTGGGAACTGACATGGGATTTTTATGTTTTTTGCATGGTTTTATTGCGTCAGCACTTGTTAAGTTAATGATGCTGTGTTATTTTCTGTACGTTTATTAGGACCAGGCTGGCTATATATTTCAAATTAAATTCTTAATATGCCAAAGTTGTTTACCTTTACTTTAAGTCTGCGTATACAGGTGGTATGCCTATAGATTGGGCATTCTACTTTTTTGGTATGTTCTTTATTTTTTATTTAACTAAACTTTTCAAATAATAATTTTTCTGTTTACTTATACTGAACAAAAATATAAATGCAACATTTTCAAAGATTTTACAGAGTTACGGTTCATATAAGGAAATCAGTCAATTGAAATAAATTAATTAGGCCCTATTCTATGGATTTCACATGACAAGGAATACAGATATGCATCTGTTGGTCACAGATAACATCAAAAAAAGGTAGGGGCGTGGATCAGAAAACCAGTCAGTATCTGGTATGACCACCATTTGCCTCATACAGCGTGACACATCTCCTTCACATAGAGCTGATCAGGCTGTTGATTGTGGCCTGTGGAATGTTGTCCCACTCCTCTTCAATGGCTGT